>NW_027465433.1:0-27706 GCF_043290135.1 Rhipicephalus microplus | reverse complement strand
TAGTTGTGGAATTTCCAGTTGCGGAGTCTCAAGCTGCGGAGTTTCAAGTTGCGCAGTTTCTAGTTGTGGAGTCTCAAGTTGTGGAGCTTAAAGTTGTGGAGTATCAAGTTGTGGAGTCTCTAGTTGTGGAGTTTCTAGTTGCAGAGTATCTAGTTGTGGAGTTTCCAGTTGTGGAGTTTCTAGTTGTGGAGTTGCGGAGTTTCTGGTTGTGCAGTTTCTAGCCGTGGAGTTTCTAGTTGTGGAGTTTCGAGTTGTGGAGTCTCTAGTTGTGGAGTTTCCAGTTGTGGAGTATCTAGTTGTTGAGTTTCCCGTTGTGAAGTATCTAGTTGTGGAGTTTCCAGTTGTGGAGTATCTAGTTGTGGAGTTTTAAGTTGTGGAGTTTTTAGTTGCGGAGTTTCTAGTTGCGGAGTTTTTAATAGCGGAGTTTCTAGTTGTGAATTTTCAAGTTGCGGAGTCTCAAGTTGTGGAGTTTCCAGTTGTGGAGTTTTTAGTTGTGGAGTTTC
Source organism: Rhipicephalus microplus (assembly GCF_043290135.1). Lineage (NCBI taxonomy): Eukaryota > Metazoa > Arthropoda > Arachnida > Ixodida > Ixodidae > Rhipicephalus > Rhipicephalus microplus. The sequence continues at coordinate 27,203 of NW_027465433.1, read as the reverse complement.
TAGTTGTTGAGTTTCTAGTTGTGAAGTCTCTAGTTTTGCAGTTTCTAGTTGTGGAGTTTCTAGATATGGAATTTCTAGTTGCCGAGTCTGTTTTAATAGAGTTTGAAGTTGTGGAGTTTCTAGTTGTGGGGTTTCTAGTTGTGGAGTCTCTAGTTGCGGAGTTTCTAGTTGCGGAGTTTCTAGTTGTGGAGTTTCTGGTTGTGGAGTTTCTATTTGAGGAGTTTCAAGTTGTGAAGTTTCTAGTTGTGGAGTCTCTAGTTGCGGAGTTTCTAGTTGTGAAGTTTCTAGTTGTGGAGTTTCTAGTTTTCGAGTTTCTAGTTGTGGAGTTTCTAGTTGTAGAGTCTCCTGTTGCGGAGTTTCTAGTTGCGGAGTTTCTAGTTGGGGAGTTCCCAGTTGTGGAGTTTCTAGTTGTGGAGTTTCTAGTTGTGGAGTCTCAAGTTGTGGAGTTTAAACTTGTGGAGTTTCAAGTTGTGGAGTCTATAGTTGTGGAGTTTCTAGTTGTAGATTTTCTAGTTGTGGAGTATCTAGTTGTGGATTTTCCAGTTGTGGAGTTTCTAATTGTTGAGTTGCGGAGTCTCTAGTTGTTGAGTTTCTGGTTGCAGAGTCTCTAGTTGTGGAGTTTCAAGTTGTGGAGTCTCTAGATGTGGAGTTTCTAGTTGTGAAGCTGTGGAGTCTCTGGTTGTGAAGTTTTTAGTTGTGGAGTTTCTAGTTGTGGAGTTTCGAGTTGTGGAGTCTCTAGTTGTGGAGTTTCCAGTTGTGGAGTATCTAGTTGTGGAGTTTCCAGTTGTGAAGTATCTAGTTGTGGAGTTTCCAGTTGTGGAGTATCTAGTTGTGGAGTTTTAAGTTGTGAAGTTTTTAGTTGCGGAGTTTCTAGTTGCGGAGTTTTTAATAGCGGAGTTTCTAGATGTGAAGTTTCAAGTTGCGGAGTCTCAAGTTGTGGAGTTTCCAGTTGTGGAGTTTTTAGTTGTGGAGTTTCTAGTTGTTGAGTTTCTAGTTGTGAAGTCTCTAGTTTTGCAGTTACTAGTTGTGGAGTTTCTAGATATGGAATTTCTAGTTGCCGAGTCTGTATTTGTGGAGTTTGTAGTTGTGGAGTTTCTAGTTGTGGAGTTTCTAGTTGTGGAGTCTCTAGTTGCGGAGTTTCTAGTTGCGGAGTTTCTAGTTGTGGAGTTTCTGGTTGTGGAGTTTCTAGTTGAGGAGTTTCAAGTTGTGGAGTTTCTAGTTGTGGAGTCTCAAGTTGTGGACTTTAAACTTGTGGAGTTTGTAGTTGTGGAGTTTCTCGTTTTGGAGTTTCTAGTTGTGGAGTTTCTAGTTGTAGAGTCTCCTGTTGCGGAGTTTCTAGTTGCGGAGTTTCTAGTTGGGGAGTTTTCAGTTGTGGAGTTTCTAGTTGTGGAGTCTCAAGTTGTGAAGTTTACACTTGTGGAGTTTCAAGTTGGGGAGTCTATAGTTGTGGAGTTTCTAGTTGTATATTTTCTAGTTGTGGAGTATCTAGTTGTGGATTTTCCAGTTGTGGAGTTTATAGTTGTTGAGTTGCGCAGTCTCTAGTTGTTGAGTTTCTAGTTGCAGAGTCTCTAGTTGTGGAGTTTCAAGTTGTGGAGTCTCTAGATGTGCAGTTTCTAGTTGTCGAGTTTCCAGTTGTGGAGTATCTAGTAGTGGAGTTTCGAGTTGTGGAGTTTCTAGTTGTGGAGTTTCAAGTTGTGGAGTCACTAGTCGTAGAGTTTCTAGTTGCCGAGTTTCCAGTTGTGGAGTATCTTGTAGTGGAGTTTCCAGTTGTTGAGTTTCTAGCTGTGGAGTTTCTAGTGGCGGAGTCCATAGTTGTGGAATTTCCAGTTGCGGAGTCTCAAGCTGCGGAGTTTCAAGTTGCGCAGTTTCTAGTTGTGGATTCTCAAGTTGTGGAGCTTAAAGTTGTGGAGTTTCAAGTTGTGGAGTCTCTAGTTGTGGAGTTTCTAGTTGCAGAGTATCTAGTTGTGGAGTTTCCAGTTGTGGAGTTTCTAGTTGTGGAGTTGCGGAGTTTCTGGTTGTGCAGTTTCTAGTCGTGGAGTTTCTAGTTGTGGAGTTTCGAGTTGTGGAGTCTCTAGTTGTGGAGTTTCTAGTTGTGGAGTTTCCAGTTGTGGAGTATCTAGTTGTTGAGTTTCCCGTTGTGAAGTATCTAGTTGTGGAGTTTCCAGTTGTGGAGTATCTAGTTGTGGAGTTTTAAGTTGTGGAGTTTTTAGTTGCGGAGTTTCTAGTTGCGGAGTTTTTAATAGCGGAGTTTCTAGTTGTGAATTTTCAAGTTGCGGAGTCTCAAGTTGTGGAGTTTCTAGTTGTGGGGTTTCTAGTTGTGGAGTCTCTAGTTGCGGAGTTTCTAGTTGCGGAGTTTCTAGTTGTGGAGTTTCTGGTTGTGGAGTTTCTATTTGAGGAGTTTCAAGTTGTGAAGTTTCTAGTTGTGGAGTCTCTAGTTGCGGAGTTTCTAGTTGTGAAGTTTCTAGTTGTGGAGTTTCTAGTTTTCGAGTTTCTAGTTGTGGAGTTTCTAGTTGTAGAGTCTCCTGTTGCGGAGTTTCTAGTTGCGGAGTTTCTAGTTGGGGAGTTCCCAGTTGTGGAGTTTCTAGTTGTGGAGTTTCTAGTTGTGGAGTCTCAAGTTGTGGAGTTTAAACTTGTGGAGTTTCAAGTTGTGGAGTCTATAGTTGTGGAGTTTCTAGTTGTAGATTTTCTAGTTGTGGAGTATCTAGTTGTGGATTTTCCAGTTGTGGAGTTTCTAATTGTTGAGTTGCAGAGTCTCTAGTTGTTGAGTTTCTAGTTGCAGAGTCTCTAGTTGTGGAGTTTCAAGTTGTGGAGTCTCTAGATGTGGAGTTTCTAGTTGTCGAGTTTCCAGTTGTGGAGTATCTAGTAGTGGAGTTTCGAGTTGTGAAGTTTCTAGTTGTGGAGTTTCTAGTTGTGGAGTCCCTTGTTGTGGAGTTTCTAGTTGCGGAGTTTCTAGTTGTGGAGTTTCAAGTTGCGGAGTCTCAAGCTGGGGAGTTTCTAGTTGTTGAGTTTTTAGTTGTGGAGTTTCTAGTTGTTGAGTTTCTAGTTTGAAGTCTCTAGTTGTAGATTCTCTAGTTGTGGAGTCTCTAGTTTAGGAGTTTCTAGTTGAAGAGTTTTTTGTTGTGGAGTGTCTCGTTGTGGAGTTTCCAGTTGTGGAGTTTCGAGTTGTGGAGTTTCTAGTTGCAGAGTCTCTAGTTGTGGAGTTTCAAGTTGTGGAGTCTCTAGTTGTGGAGTTTCTAGTTGCCGAGTTTTCAGCTGTGGAGTATCTAGTAGTGGAGTTTCCAGTTGTGGAGTCCCTAGTTGTGGAGTTTCTAGTTGCGGAGTCTCAAGCTGTGGAGTTTCAAGTTGTGGAGTTTCTAGGTGTGGAGTCTCAAGTTATGGAGTTTAAAGTTGTGGAGTTTCAAGTTGTGGAGTCTCTAGTTGTGGAGTTTCTAGTTGCAGAGTATCTATTTGTGGAGTTTCCAGTTGTGGAGTTTCTAATTGTGAAGTCACAGAGTCTCTTTTGTGGAGTTTCTAGTTGTGGAGTTTCAAGTTGAAGAGTTTTTAGTTGTGGAGTGTCTAGTTGTGGAGTTTCCAGTTGTGGAGTTTTTAGTTGTGGAGTTTCTAGTTGTTGAGTTTCTAGTTGTGAAGTCTAGTTTTATAGTTTCTCGTTGTGGAGTTTCTAGATATGAAATTTCTAGTTGCCGAGTCTCTATTTGTGGAGTTTCTAGTTGCGGAGTTTCTAGTTGTGGAGTTTCTGGTTGTGAAGTTTCTAGTTGTGGAGTTTCAAGTTTGGAGTTTCTAGTTGTGGAGTCTCTAGTTGCGGAGTTTCTAGTTGTGAAGTTTCTAGTTGTGGAGTTTCTAGTTTTGAAGTTTCTAGTTGTGGAGTTTCTAGTGTTAGAGCCTCCTGTTGCGGAGTTTCTAGTTGCGGAGTTTCTAGTTGGGGAGTTTCCAGTTGTGGAGTTTCTAGTTGTGGAGTTTCTACTTGTGGAGTCTCAAGTTGTGGAGTTTAAACTTGTGGAGTTTCAAGTTGTGGAGTCTATAGTTGTGGAGTTTCTAGTTGCGGAGTTTCCAGTTGTGGAGTTTCTGGTTGTGGAGTTTCTATTTGAGGAGTTTCAAGTTGTGAAGTTTCTAGTTGTGGAGTCTCTAGTTGCGGAGTTTCTAGTTGTGAAGTTTCTAGTTGTGGAGTTTCTAGTTTTCGAGTTTCTAGTTGTGGAGTTTCTAGTTGTAGAGTCTCCTGTTGCGGAGTTTCTAGTTGCGGAGTTTCTAGTTGGGGAGTTCCCAGTTGTGGAGTTTCTAGTTGTGGAGTTTCTAATTGTTGAGTTGCGGAGTCTCTAGTTGTTGAGTTTCTAGTTGCAGAGTCTCTAGTTGTGGAGTTTCAAGTTGTGGAGTCTCTAGATGTGGAGTTTCTAGTTGTCGAGTTTCCAGTTGTGGAGTATCTAGTAGTGGAGTTTCGAGTTGTGAAGTTTCTAGTTGTGGAGTTTCTAGTTGTGGAGTCCCTTGTTGTGGAGTTTCTAGTTGTGGAGTTTCAAGTTGCGGAGTCTCAAGCTGGGGAGTTTCTAGTTGTTGAGTTTTTAGTTGTGGAGTTTCTAGTTGTTGACTTTCTAGTTTGAAGTCTCTAGTTGTAGATTCTCTAGTTGTGGAGTCTCTAGTTTAGGAGTTTCTAGTTGAAGAGTTTTTTGTTGTGGAGTGTCTCGTTGTGGAGTTTCCAGTTGTGGAGTTTCGAGTTGTGGAGTTTCTAGTTGCAGAGTCTCTAGTTGTGGAGTTTCAAGTTGTGGAGTCTCTAGTTGTGGAGTTTCTAGTTGCCGAGTTTTCAGCTGTGGAGTATCTAGTAGTGGAGTTTCCAGTTGTGGAGTCCCTAGTTGTGGAGTTTCTAGTTGCGGAGTCTCAAGCTGTGGAGTTTCAAGTTGTGGAGTTTCTAGGTGTGGAGTCTCAAGTTATGGAGTTTAAAGTTGTGGAGTTTCAAGTTGTGGAGTCTCTAGTTGTGGAGTTTCTAGTTGAAGAGTTTTTAGTTGTGGAGTGTCTAGTTGTGGAGTTTCCAGTTGTGGAGTTTTTAGTTGTGGAGTTTCTAGTTGTTGAGTTTCTAGTTGTGAAGCCTAGTTTTACAGTTTCTCGTTGTGGAGTTTCTAGATATGAAATTTCTAGTTGCCGAGTCTCTATTTGTGGAGTTTCTAGTTGCGGAGTTTCTAGTTGTGGAGTTTCTGGTTGTGGAGTTTCTAGTTGTGGAGTTTCAAGTTGTGGAGTTTCTAGTTGTGGAGTCTCTAGTTGCGGAGTTTCTAGTTGTGAAGTTTCTAGTTGTGGAGTTTCTAGTTTTGAAGTTTCTAGTTGTGGAGTTTCTAGTGTTAGAGCCTCCTGTTGCGGAGTTTCTAGTTGCGGAGTTTCTAGTTGGGGAGTTTCCAGTTGTGGAGTTTCTAGTTGTGGAGTTTCTACTTGTGGAGTCTCAAGTTGTGGAGTTTAAACTTGTGGAGTTTCAAGTTGTGGAGTCTATAGTTGTGGAGTTTCTAGTTGTAGATTTTCTAGTTGTGGAGTATCTAGTTGTGGATTTTCCAGTTGTGGAGTTTCTAGTTGTTCAGTTGTGGAGTACCTAGTTGTTGAGTTTCTAGTTGCAGAGTCTCTAGTTGTGGAGTTTCAAACTGTGGAGTCTCTAGATGTGGAGTTTCTAGTTGTCGAGTTTCCAGTTGTGGAGTATCTAGTAGTGGAGTTTCGAGTTGTGGAGTTTCTAGTTGTGGAGTTTCTAGTTGTGGAGTCCCTAGTTGCGGAGTTTCTAGTTGCGGAGTCCCTAGTTGTGGAGTTTCTAGTTGCGGAGTCTCAAGCTGCGGAGTTTCAAGTTGTGGAGTTTCTAGTTGTGGAGTCTCAAGTTGTGGAGTTTCAAGTTGTGGAGTTTCAAGTTGTGGAGTCTCTAGTTGTGGAGTTTCTAGTTGCAGAGTATCTAGTTGTGGAGTTTCCAGTTGTGGAGTTTCTAGTTGTGAAGCTGTGGAGTCTCTGGTTGTGAAGTTTTTAGTTGTGGAGTTTCTAGTTGTGGAGTTTCGAGTTGTGGAGTCTCTAGTTGTGGAGTTTCCAGTTGTGGAGTATCTAGTTGTGGAGTTTCCAGTTGTGAAGTATCTAGTTGTGGAGTTTCCAGTTGTGGAGTATCTAGTTGTGGAGTTTTAAGTTGTGAAGTTTCTAGTTGCGGAGTTTCTAGTTGCGGAGTTTTTAATAGCGGAGTTTCTAGTTGTGAAGTTTCAAGTTGCGGAGTCTCAAGTTGTGGAGTTTCCAGTTGTGGAGTTTTTAGTTGTGGAGTTTCTAGTTGTTGAGTTTCTAGTTGTGAAGTCTCTAGTTTTGCAGTTACTAGTTGTGGAGTTTCTAGATATGGAATTTCTAGTTGCCGAGTCTGTATTTGTGGAGTTTGTAGTTGTGGAGTTTCTAGTTGTGGAGTTTCTAGTTGTGGAGTCTCTAGTTGCGGAGTTTCTAGTTGCGGAGTTTCTAGTTGTGGAGTTTCTGGTTGTGGAGTTTCTAGTTGAGGAGTTTCAAGTTGTAGAGTTTCTAGTTGTGGAGTCTCAACTTGTGGACTTTAAACTTGTGGAGTTTCTAGTTGTGGAGTTTCTCGTTTTGGAGTTTCTAGTTGTGGAGTTTCTAGTTGTAGAGTCTCCTGTTGCGGAGTTTCTAGTTGCGGAGTTTCTAGTTGGGGAGTTTTCAGTTGTGGAGTTTCTAGTTGTGGAGTCTCAAGTTGTGAAGTTTACACTTGTGGAGTTTCAAGTTGGGGAGTCTATAGTTGTGGAGTTTCTAGTTGTATATTTTCTAGTTGTGGAGTATCTAGTTGTGGATTTTCCAGTTGTGGAGTTTATAGTTGTTGAGTTGCGCAGTCTCTAGTTGTTGAGTTTCTAGTTGCAGAGTCTCTAGTTGTGGAGTTTCAAGTTGTGGAGTCTCTAGATGTGCAGTTTCTAGTTGTCGAGTTTCCAGTTGTGGAGTATCTAGTAGTGGAGTTTCGAGTTGTGGAGTTTCTAGTTGTGGAGTTTCAAGTTGTGGAGTCACTAGTCGTAGAGTTTCTAGTTGCCGAGTTTCCAGTTGTGGAGTATCTTGTAGTGGAGTTTCCAGTTGTGGAGTTTCTAGCTGTGGAGTTTCTAGTGGCGGAGTCCATAGTTGTGGAATTTCCAGTTGCGGAGTCTCAAGCTGCGGAGTTTCAAGTTGCGCAGTTTCTAGTTGTGGATTCTCAAGTTGTGGAGCTTAAAGTTGTGGAGTTTCAAGTTGTGGAGTCTCTAGTTGTGGAGTTTCTAGTTGCAGAGTATCTAGTTGTGGAGTTTCCAGTTGTGGAGTTTCTAGTTGTGGAGTTGCGGAGTTTCTGGTTGTGCAGTTTCTAGTCGTGGAGTTTCTAGTTGTGGAGTTTCGAGTTGTGGAGTCTCTAGTTGTGGAGTTTCTAGTTGTGGAGTTTCCAGTTGTGGAGTATCTAGTTGTTGAGTTTCCCGTTGTGAAGTATCTAGTTGTGGAGTTTCCAGTTGTGGAGTATCTAGTTGTGGAGTTTTAAGTTGTGGAGTTTTTAGTTGCGGAGTTTCTAGTTGCGGAGTTTTTAATAGCGGAGTTTCTAGTTGTGAATTTTCAAGTTGCGGAGTCTCAAGTTGTGGAGTTTCCAGTTGTGGAGTTTTTAGTTGTGGAGTTTCTAGTTGTTGAGTTTCTAGTTGTGAAGTCTCTAGTTTTGCAGTTTCTAGTTGTGGAGTTTCTAGATATGGAATTTCTAGTTGCCGAGTCTGTTTTAATAGAGTTTGAAGTTGTGGAGTTTCTAGTTGTGGGGTTTCTAGTTGTGGAGTCTCTAGTTGCGGAGTTTCTAGTTGCGGAGTTTCTAGTTGTGGAGTTTCTGGTTGTGGAGTTTCTATTTGAGGAGTTTCAAGTTGTGAAGTTTCTAGTTGTGGAGTCTCTAGTTGCGGAGTTTCTAGTTGTGAAGTTTCTAGTTGTGGAGTTTCTAGTTTTCGAGTTTCTAGTTGTGGAGTTTGTAGTTGTAGAGTCTCCTGTTGCGGAGTTTCTAGTTGCGGAGTTTCTTGTTGGGGAGTTCCCAGTTGTGGAGTTTCTAGTTGTGGAGTTTCTAGTTGTGGAGTCTCAAGTTGTGGAGTTTAAACTTGTGGAGTTTCAAGTTGTGGAGTCTATAGTTGTGGAGTTTCTAGTTGTAGATTTTCTAGTTGTGGAGTATCTAGTTGTGGATTTTCCAGTTGTGGAGTTTCTAATTGTTGAGTTGCAGAGTCTCTAGTTGTTGAGTTTCTAGTTGCAGAGTCTCTAGTTGTGGAGTTTCAAGTTGTGGAGTCTCTAGATGTGGAGTTTCTAGTTGTCGAGTTTCCGGTTGTGGAGTATCTAGTAGTGGAGTTTCGAGTTGTGAAGTTTCTAGTTGTGGAGTTTCTAGTTGTGGAGTCCCTTGTTGTGGAGTTTCTAGTTGCGGAGTTTCTAGTTGTGGAGTTTCAAGTTGCGGAGTCTCAAGCTGGGGAGTTTCTAGTTGTTGAGTTTTTAGTTGTGGAGTTTCTAGTTGTTGAGTTTCTAGTTTGAAGTCTCTAGTTGTAGATTCTCTAGTTGTGGAGTCTCTAGTTTAGGAGTTTCTAGTTGAAGAGTTTTTTGTTGTGGAGTTTCTCGTTGTGGAGTTTCCAGTTGTGGAGTTTCGAGTTGTGGAGTTTCTAGTTGCAGAGTCTCTAGTTGTGGAGTTTCAAGTTGTGGAGTCTCTAGTTGTGGAGTTTCTAGTTGCCGAGTTTTCAGCTGTGGAGTATCTAGTAGTGGAGTTTCCAGTTGTGGAGTCCCTAGTTGTGGAGTTTCTAGTTGCGGAGTCTCAAGCTGTGGAGTTTCAAGTTGCGCAGTTTCTAGTTGTGGAGTCTCAAGTTGTGGAGCTTAAAGTTGTGGAGTTTCAAGTTGTGGAGTCTCTAGTTGTGGAGTTTCTAGTTGCAGAGTATCTAGTTGTGGAGTTTCCAGTTGTGGAGTTTCTAGTTGTGGAGTTGCGGAGTTTCTGGTTGTGCAGTTTCTAGTCGTGGAGTTTCTAGTTGTGGAGTTTCGAGTTGTGGAGTCTCTAGTTGTGGAGTTTCTAGTTGTGGAGTTTCCAGTTGTGGAGTATCTAGTTGTTGAGTTTCCCGTTGTGAAGTATCTAGTTGTGGAGTTTCCAGTTGTGGAGTATCTAGTTGCGGAGTTTCTAGTTGCGGAGTTTCTAGTTGTGGAGTTTCTGGTTGTGGAGTTTCTATTTGAGGAGTTTCAAGTTGTGAAGTTTCTAGTTGTGGAGTCTCTAGTTGCGGAGTTTCTAGTTGTGAAGTTTCTAGTTGTGGAGTTTCTAGTTTTCGAGTTTCTAGTTGTGGAGTTTCTAGTTGTAGAGTCTCCTGTTGCGGAGTTTCTAGTTGCGGAGTTTCTAGTTGGGGAGTTCCCAGTTGTGGAGTTTCTAGTTGTGGAGTTTCTAATTGTTGAGTTGCGGAGTCTCTAGTTGTTGAGTTTCTAGTTGCAGAGTCTCTAGTTGTGGAGTTTCAAGTTGTGGAGTCTCTAGATGTGGAGTTTCTAGTTGTCGAGTTTCCAGTTGTGGAGTATCTAGTAGTGGAGTTTCGAGTTGTGAAGTTTCTAGTTGTGGAGTTTCTAGTTGTGGAGTCCCTTGTTGTGGAGTTTCTAGTTGTGGAGTTTCAAGTTGCGGAGTATCAAGCTGGGGAGTTTCTAGTTGTTGAGTTTTTAGTTGTGGAGTTTCTAGTTGTTGACTTTCTAGTTTGAAGTCTCTAGTTGTAGATTCTCTAGTTGTGGAGTCTCTAGTTTAGGAGTTTCTAGTTGAAGAGTTTTTTGTTGTGGAGTGTCTCGTTGTGGAGTTTCCAGTTGTGGAGTTTCGAGTTGTGGAGTTTCTAGTTGCAGAGTCTCTAGTTGTGGAGTTTCAAGTTGTGGAGTCTCTAGTTGTGGAGTTTCTAGTTGCCGAGTTTTCAGCTGTGGAGTATCTAGTAGTGGAGTTTCCAGTTGTGGAGTCCCTAGTTGTGGAGTTTCTAGTTGCGGAGTCTCAAGCTGTGGAGTTTCAAGTTGTGGAGTTTCTAGGTGTGGAGTCTCAAGTTATGGAGTTTAAAGTTGTGGAGTTTCAAGTTGTGGAGTCTCTAGTTGTGGAGTTTCTAGTTGAAGAGTTTTTAGTTGTGGAGTGTCTAGTTGTGGAGTTTCCAGTTGTGGAGTTTTTAGTTGTGGAGTTTCTAGTTGTTGAGTTTCTAGTTGTGAAGCCTAGTTTTACAGTTTCTCGTTGTGGAGTTTCTAGATATGAAATTTCTAGTTGCCGAGTCTCTATTTGTGGAGTTTCTAGTTGCGGAGTTTCTAGTTGTGGAGTTTCTGGTTGTGGAGTTTCTAGTTGTGGAGTTTCAAGTTGTGGAGTTTCTAGTTGTGGAGTCTCTAGTTGCGGAGTTTCTAGTTGTGAAGTTTCTAGTTGTGGAGTTTCTAGTTTTGAAGTTTCTAGTTGTGGAGTTTCTAGTGTTAGAGCCTCCTGTTGCGGAGTTTCTAGTTGCGGAGTTTCTAGTTGGGGAGTTTCCAGTTGTGGAGTTTCTAGTTGTGGAGTTTCTACTTGTGGAGTCTCAAGTTGTGGAGTTTAAACTTGTGGAGTTTCAAGTTGTGGAGTCTATAGTTGTGGAGTTTCTAGTTGTAGATTTTCTAGTTGTGGAGTATCTAGTTGTGGATTTTCCAGTTGTGGAGTTTCTAGTTGTTCAGTTGTGGAGTACCTAGTTGTTGAGTTTCTAGTTGCAGAGTCTCTAGTTGTGGAGTTTCAAACTGTGGAGTCTCTAGATGTGGAGTTTCTAGTTGTCGAGTTTCCAGTTGTGGAGTATCTAGTAGTGGAGTTTCGAGTTGTGGAGTTTCTAGTTGTGGAGTTTCTAGTTGTGGAGTCCCTAGTTGCGGAGTTTCTAGTTGCGGAGTCCCTAGTTGTGGAGTTTCTAGTTGCGGAGTCTCAAGCTGCGGAGTTTCAAGTTGTGGAGTTTCTAGTTGTGGAGTCTCAAGTTGTGGAGTTTCAAGTTGTGGAGTTTCAAGTTGTGGAGTCTCTAGTTGTGGAGTTTCTAGTTGCAGAGTATCTAGTTGTGGAGTTTCCAGTTGTGGAGTTTCTAGTTGTGAAGCTGTGGAGTCTCTGGTTGTGAAGTTTTTAGTTGTGGAGTTTCTAGTTGTGGAGTTTCGAGTTGTGGAGTCTCTAGTTGTGGAGTTTCCAGTTGTGGAGTATCTAGTTGTGGAGTTTCCAGTTGTGAAGTATCTAGTTGTGGAGTTTCCAGTTGTGGAGTATCTAGTTGTGGAGTTTTAAGTTGTGAAGTTTCTAGTTGCGGAGTTTCTAGTTGCGGAGTTTTTAATAGCGGAGTTTCTAGTTGTGAAGTTTCAAGTTGCGGAGTCTCAAGTTGTGGAGTTTCCAGTTGTGGAGTTTTTAGTTGTGGAGTTTCTAGTTGTTGAGTTTCTAGTTGTGAAGTCTCTAGTTTTGCAGTTACTAGTTGTGGAGTTTCTAGATATGGAATTTCTAGTTGCCGAGTCTGTATTTGTGGAGTTTGTAGTTGTGGAGTTTCTAGTTGTGGAGTTTCTAGTTGTGGAGTCTCTAGTTGCGGAGTTTCTAGTTGCGGAGTTTCTAGTTGTGGAGTTTCTGGTTGTGGAGTTTCTAGTTGAGGAGTTTCAAGTTGTAGAGTTTCTAGTTGTGGAGTCTCAACTTGTGGACTTTAAACTTGTGGAGTTTCTAGTTGTGGAGTTTCTCGTTTTGGAGTTTCTAGTTGTGGAGTTTCTAGTTGTAGAGTCTCCTGTTGCGGAGTTTCTAGTTGCGGAGTTTCTAGTTGGGGAGTTTTCAGTTGTGGAGTTTCTAGTTGTGGAGTCTCAAGTTGTGAAGTTTACACTTGTGGAGTTTCAAGTTGGGGAGTCTATAGTTGTGGAGTTTCTAGTTGTTTATTTTCTAGTTGTGGAGTATCTAGTTGTGGATTTTCCAGTTGTGGAGTTTATAGTTGTTGAGTTGCGCAGTCTCTAGTTGTTGAGTTTCTAGTTGCAGAGTCTCTAGTTGTGGAGTTTCAAGTTGTGGAGTCTCTAGATGTGCAGTTTCTAGTTGTCGAGTTTCCAGTTGTGGAGTATCTAGTAGTGGAGTTTCGAGTTGTGGAGTTTCTAGTTGTGGAGTTTCAAGTTGTGGAGTCACTAGTCGTAGAGTTTCTAGTTGCCGAGTTTCCAGTTGTGGAGTATCTTGTAGTGGAGTTTCCAGTTGTGGAGTTTCTAGCTGTGGAGTTTCTAGTGGCGGAGTCCATAGTTGTGGAATTTCCAGTTGCGGAGTCTCAAGCTGCGGAGTTTCAAGTTGCGCAGTTTCTAGTTGTGGATTCTCAAGTTGTGGAGCTTAAAGTTGTGGAGTTTCAAGTTGTGGAGTCTCTAGTTGTGGAGTTTCTAGTTGCAGAGTATCTAGTTGTGGAGTTTCCAGTTGTGGAGTTTCTAGTTGTGGAGTTGCGGAGTTTCTGGTTGTGCAGTTTCTAGTCGTGGAGTTTCTAGTTGTGGAGTTTCGAGTTGTGGAGTCTCTAGTTGTGGAGTTTCTAGTTGTGGAGTTTCCAGTTGTGGAGTATCTAGTTGTTGAGTTTCCCGTTGTGAAGTATCTAGTTGTGGAGTTTCCAGTTGTGGAGTATCTAGTTGTGGAGTTTTAAGTTGTGGAGTTTTTAGTTGCGGAGTTTCTAGTTGCGGAGTTTTTAATAGCGGAGTTTCTAGTTGTGAATTTTCAAGTTGCGGAGTCTCAAGTTGTGGAGTTTCTAGTTGTGGGGTTTCTAGTTGTGGAGTCTCTAGTTGCGGAGTTTCTAGTTGCGGAGTTTCTAGTTGTGGAGTTTCTGGTTGTGGAGTTTCTATTTGAGGAGTTTCAAGTTGTGAAGTTTCTAGTTGTGGAGTCTCTAGTTGCGGAGTTTCTAGTTGTGAAGTTTCTAGTTGTGGAGTTTCTAGTTTTCGAGTTTCTAGTTGTGGAGTTTCTAGTTGTAGAGTCTCCTGTTGCGGAGTTTCTAGTTGCGGAGTTTCTAGTTGGGGAGTTCCCAGTTGTGGAGTTTCTAGTTGTGGAGTTTCTAGTTGTGGAGTCTCAAGTTGTGGAGTTTAAACTTGTGGAGTTTCAAGTTGTGGAGTCTATAGTTGTGGAGTTTCTAGTTGTAGATTTTCTAGTTGTGGAGTATCTAGTTGTGGATTTTCCAGTTGTGGAGTTTCTAATTGTTGAGTTGCAGAGTCTCTAGTTGTTGAGTTTCTAGTTGCAGAGTCTCTAGTTGTGGAGTTTCAAGTTGTGGAGTCTCTAGATGTGGAGTTTCTAGTTGTCGAGTTTCCAGTTGTGGAGTATCTAGTAGTGGAGTTTCGAGTAGTGAAGTTTCTAGTTGTGGAGTTTCTAGTTGTGGAGTCCCTTGTTGTGGAGTTTCTAGTTGCGGAGTTTCTAGTTGTGGAGTTTCAAGTTGCGGAGTCTCAAGCTGGGGAGTTTCTAGTTGTTGAGTTTTTAGTTGTGGAGTTTCTAGTTGTTGAGTTTCTAGTTTGAAGTCTCTAGTTGTAGATTCTCTAGTTGTGGAGTCTCTAGTTTAGGAGTTTCTAGTTGAAGAGTTTTTTGTTGTGGAGTGTCTCGTTGTGGAGTTTCCAGTTGTGGAGTTTCGAGTTGTGGAGTTTCTAGTTGCAGAGTCTCTAGTTGTGGAGTTTCAAGTTGTGGAGTCTCTAGTTGTGGAGTTTCTAGTTGCCGAGTTTTCAGCTGTGGAGTATCTAGTAGTGGAGTTTCCAGTTGTGGAGTCCCTAGTTGTGGAGTTTCTAGTTGCGGAGTCTCAAGCTGTGGAGTTTCAAGTTGTGGAGTTTCTAGGTGTGGAGTCTCAAGTTATGGAGTTTAAAGTTGTGGAGTTTCAAGTTGTGGAGTCTCTAGTTGTGGAGTTTCTAGTTGCAGAGTATCTATTTGTGGAGTTTCCAGTTGTGGAGTTTCTAATTGTGAAGTCACAGAGTCTCTTTTGTGGAGTTTCTAGTTGTGGAGTTTCAAGTTGAAGAGTTTTTAGTTGTGGAGTGTCTAGTTGTGGAGTTTCCAGTTGTGGAGTTTTTAGTTGTGGAGTTTCTAGTTGTTGAGTTTCTAGTTGTGAAGTCTAGTTTTATAGTTTCTCGTTGTGGAGTTTCTAGATATGAAATTTCTAGTTGCCGAGTCTCTATTTGTGGAGTTTCTAGTTGCGGAGTTTCTAGTTGTGGAGTTTCTGGTTGTGGAGTTTCTAGTTGTGGAGTTTCAAGTTTGGAGTTTCTAGTTGTGGAGTCTCTAGTTGCGGAGTTTCTAGTTGTGAAGTTTCTAGTTGTGGAGTTTCTAGTTTTGAAGTTTCTAGTTGTGGAGTTTCTAGTGTTAGAGCCTCCTGTTGCGGAGTTTCTAGTTGCGGAGTTTCTAGTTGGGGAGTTTCCAGTTGTGGAGTTTCTAGTTGTGGAGTTTCTACTTGTGGAGTCTCAAGTTGTGGAGTTTAAACTTGTGGAGTTTCAAAATGTGGAGTCTATAGTTGTGGAGTTTCTAGTTGCGGAGTTTCCAGTTGTGGAGTTTCTGGTTGTGGAGTTTCTATTTGAGGAGTTTCAAGTTGTGAAGTTTCTAGTTGTGGAGTCTCTAGTTGCGGAGTTTCTAGTTGTGAAGTTTCTAGTTGTGGAGTTTCTAGTTTTCGAGTTTCTAGTTGTGGAGTTTCTAGTTGTAGAGTCTCCTGTTGCGGAGTTTCTAGTTGCGGAGTTTCTAGTTGGGGAGTTCCCAGTTGTGGAGTTTCTAGTTGTGGAGTTTCTAATTGTTGAGTTGCGGAGTCTCTAGTTGTTGAGTTTCTAGTTGCAGAGTCTCTAGTTGTGGAGTTTCAAGTTGTGGAGTCTCTAGATGTGGAGTTTCTAGTTGTCGAGTTTCCAGTTGTGGAGTATCTAGTAGTGGAGTTTCGAGTTGTGAAGTTTCTAGTTGTGGAGTTTCTAGTTGTGGAGTCCCTTGTTGTGGAGTTTCTAGTTGTGGAGTTTCAAGTTGCGGAGTCTCAAGCTGGGGAGTTTCTAGTTGTTGAGTTTTTAGTTGTGGAGTTTCTAGTTGTTGACTTTCTAGTTTGAAGTCTCTAGTTGTAGATTCTCTAGTTGTGGAGTCTCTAGTTTAGGAGTTTCTAGTTGAAGAGTTTTTTGTTGTGGAGTGTCTCGTTGTGGAGTTTCCAGTTGTGGAGTTTCGAGTTGTGGAGTTTCTAGTTGCAGAGTCTCTAGTTGTGGAGTTTCAAGTTGTGGAGTCTCTAGTTGTGGAGTTTCTAGTTGCCGAGTTTTCAGCTGTGGAGTATCTAGTAGTGGAGTTTCCAGTTGTGGAGTCCCTAGTTGTGGAGTTTCTAGTTGCGGAGTCTCAAGCTGTGGAGTTTCAAGTTGTGGAGTTTCTAGGTGTGGAGTCTCAAGTTATGGAGTTTAAAGTTGTGGAGTTTCAAGTTGTGGAGTCTCTAGTTGTGGAGTTTCTAGTTGAAGAGTTTTTAGTTGTGGAGTGTCTAGTTGTGGAGTTTCCAGTTGTGGAGTTTTTAGTTGTGGAGTTTCTAGTTGTTGAGTTTCTAGTTGTGAAGCCTAGTTTTACAGTTTCTCGTTGTGGAGTTTCTAGATATGAAATTTCTAGTTGCCGAGTCTCTATTTGTGGAGTTTCTAGTTGCGGAGTTTCTAGTTGTGGAGTTTCTGGTTGTGGAGTTTCTAGTTGTGGAGTTTCAAGTTGTGGAGTTTCTAGTTGTGGAGTCTCTAGTTGCGGAGTTTCTAGTTGTGAAGTTTCTAGTTGTGGAGTTTCTAGTTTTGAAGTTTCTAGTTGTGGAGTTTCTAGTGTTAGAGCCTCCTGTTGCGGAGTTTCTAGTTGCGGAGTTTCTAGTTGGGGAGTTTCCAGTTGTGGAGTTTCTAGTTGTGGAGTTTTTACTTGTGGAGTCTCAAGTTGTGGAGTTTAAACTTGTGGAGTTTCAAGTTGTGGAGTCTATAGTTGTGGAGTTTCTAGTTGTAGATTTTCTAGTTGTGGAGTATCTAGTTGTGGATTTTCCAGTTGCGGAGTTTCTAGTTGTGGAGTTTCTGGTTGTGGAGTTTCTAGTTGAGGAGTTTCAAGTTGTAGAGTTTCTAGTTGTGGAGTCTCAACTTGTGGACTTTAAACTTGTGGAGTTTCTAGTTGTGGAGTTTCTCGTTTTGGAGTTTCTAGTTGTGGAGTTTCTAGTTGTAGAGTCTCCTGTTGCGGAGTTTCTAGTTGCGGAGTTTCTAGTTGGGGAGTTTTCAGTTGTGGAGTTTCTAGTTGTGGAGTCTCAAGTTGTGAAGTTTACACTTGTGGAGTTTCAAGTTGGGGAGTCTATAGTTGTGGAGTTTCTAGTTGTTTATTTTCTAGTTGTGGAGTATCTAGTTGTGGATTTTCCAGTTGTGGAGTTTATAGTTGTTGAGTTGCGCAGTCTCTAGTTGTTGAGTTTCTAGTTGCAGAGTCTCTAGTTGTGGAGTTTCAAGTTGTGGAGTCTCTAGATGTGCAGTTTCTAGTTGTCGAGTTTCCAGTTGTGGAGTATCTAGTAGTGGAGTTTCGAGTTGTGGAGTTTCTAGTTGTGGAGTTTCAAGTTGTGGAGTCACTAGTCGTAGAGTTTCTAGTTGCCGAGTTTCCAGTTGTGGAGTATCTTGTAGTGGAGTTTCCAGTTGTGGAGTTTCTAGCTGTGGAGTTTCTAGTGGCGGAGTCCATAGTTGTGGAATTTCCAGTTGCGGAGTCTCAAGCTGCGGAGTTTCAAGTTGCGCAGTTTCTAGTTGTGGATTCTCAAGTTGTGGAGCTTAAAGTTGTGGAGTTTCAAGTTGTGGAGTCTCTAGTTGTGGAGTTTCTAGTTGCAGAGTATCTAGTTGTGGAGTTTCCAGTTGTGGAGTTTCTAGTTGTGGAGTTGCGGAGTTTCTGGTTGTGCAGTTTCTAGTCGTGGAGTTTCTAGTTGTGGAGTTTCGAGTTGTGGAGTCTCTAGTTGTGGAGTTTCTAGTTGTGGAGTTTCCAGTTGTGGAGTATCTAGTTGTTGAGTTTCCCGTTGTGAAGTATCTAGTTGTGGAGTTTCCAGTTGTGGAGTATCTAGTTGTGGAGTTTTAAGTTGTGGAGTTTTTAGTTGCGGAGTTTCTAGTTGCGGAGTTTTTAATAGCGGAGTTTCTAGTTGTGAATTTTCAAGTTGCGGAGTCTCAAGTTGTGGAGTTTCTAGTTGTGGGGTTTCTAGTTGTGGAGTCTCTAGTTGCGGAGTTTCTAGTTGCGGAGTTTCTAGTTGTGGAGTTTCTGGTTGTGGAGTTTCTATTTGAGGAGTTTCAAGTTGTGAAGTTTCTAGTTGTGGAGTCTCTAGTTGCGGAGTTTCTAGTTGTGAAGTTTCTAGTTGTGGAGTTTCTAGTTTTCGAGTTTCTAGTTGTGGAGTTTCTAGTTGTAGAGTCTCCTGTTGCGGAGTTTCTAGTTGCGGAGTTTCTAGTTGGGGAGTTCCCAGTTGTGGAGTTTCTAGTTGTGGAGTTTCTAGTTGTGGAGTCTCAAGTTGTGGAGTTTAAACTTGTGGAGTTTCAAGTTGTGGAGTCTATAGTTGTGGAGTTTCTAGTTGTAGATTTTCTAGTTGTGGAGTATCTAGTTGTGGATTTTCCAGTTGTGGAGTTTCTAATTGTTGAGTTGCAGAGTCTCTAGTTGTTGAGTTTCTAGTTGCAGAGTCTCTAGTTGTGGAGTTTCAAGTTGTGGAGTCTCTAGATGTGGAGTTTCTAGTTGTCGAGTTTCCAGTTGTGGAGTATCTAGTAGTGGAGTTTCGAGTTGTGAAGTTTCTAGTTGTGGAGTTTCTAGTTGTGGAGTCCCTTGTTGTGGAGTTTCTAGTTGCGGAGTTTCTAGTTGTGGAGTTTCAAGTTGCGGAGTCTCAAGCTGGGGAGTTTCTAGTTGTTGAGTTTTTAGTTGTGGAGTTTCTAGTTGTTGAGTTTCTAGTTTGAAGTCTCTAGTTGTAGATTCTCTAGTTGTGGAGTCTCTAGTTTAGGAGTTTCTAGTTGAAGAGTTTTTTGTTGTGGAGTGTCTCGTTGTGGAGTTTCCAGTTGTGGAGTTTCGAGTTGTGGAGTTTCTAGTTGCAGAGTCTCTAGTTGTGGAGTTTCAAGTTGTGGAGTCTCTAGTTGTGGAGTTTCTAGTTGCCGAGTTTTCAGCTGTGGAGTATCTAGTAGTGGAGTTTCCAGTTGTGGAGTCCCTAGTTGTGGAGTTTCTAGTTGCGGAGTCTCAAGCTGTGGAGTTTCAAGTTGTGGAGTTTCTAGGTGTGGAGTCTCAAGTTATGGAGTTTAAAGTTGTGGAGTTTCAAGTTGTGGAGTCTCTAGTTGTGGAGTTTCTAGTTGCAGAGTATCTATTTGTGGAGTTTCCAGTTGTGGAGTTTCTAATTGTGAAGTCACAGAGTCTCTTTTGTGGAGTTTCTAGTTGTGGAGTTTCAAGTTGAAGAGTTTTTAGTTGTGGAGTGTCTAGTTGTGGAGTTTCCAGTTGTGGAGTTTTTAGTTGTGGAGTTTCTAGTTGTTGAGTTTCTAGTTGTGAAGTCTAGTTTTATAGTTTCTCGTTGTGGAGTTTCTAGATATGAAATTTCTAGTTGCCGAGTCTCTATTTGTGGAGTTTCTAGTTGCGGAGTTTCTAGTTGTGGAGTTTCTGGTTGTGGAGTTTCTAGTTGTGGAGTTTCAAGTTTGGAGTTTCTAGTTGTGGAGTCTCTAGTTGCGGAGTTTCTAGTTGTGAAGTTTCTAGTTGTGGAGTTTCTAGTTTTGAAGTTTCTAGTTGTGGAGTTTCTAGTGTTAGAGCCTCCTGTTGCGGAGTTTCTAGTTGCGGAGTTTCTAGTTGTGGAGTTTCCAGTTGTGGAGTTTCTAGTTGTGGAGTTTCTACTTGTGGAGTCTCAAGTTGTGGAGTCTCTAGTTGCGGAGTTTCTAGTTGTGAAGTTTCTAGTTGTGGAGTTTCTAGTTTTCGAGTTTCTAGTTGTGGAGTTTCTAGTTGTAGAGTCTCCTGTTGCGGAGTTTCTAGTTGCGGAGTTTCTAGTTGGGGAGTTCCCAGTTGTGGAGTTTCTAGTTGTGGAGTTTCTAATTGTTGAGTTGCGGAGTCTCTAGTTGTTGAGTTTCTAGTTGCAGAGTCTCTAGTTGTGGAGTTTCAAGTTGTGGAGTCTCTAGATGTGGAGTTTCTAGTTGTCGAGTTTCCAGTTGTGGAGTATCTAGTAGTGGAGTTTCGAGTTGTGAAGTTTCTAGTTGTGGAGTTTCTAGTTGTGGAGTCCCTTGTTGTGGAGTTTCTAGTTGTGGAGTTTCAAGTTGCGGAGTCTCAAGCTGGGGAGTTTCTAGTTGTTGAGTTTTTAGTTGTGGAGTTTCTAGTTGTTGACTTTCTAGTTTGAAGTCTCTAGTTGTAGATTCTCTAGTTGTGGAGTCTCTAGTTTAGGAGTTTCTAGTTGAAGAGTTTTTTGTTGTGGAGTGTCTCGTTGTGGAGTTTCCAGTTGTGGAGTTTCGAGTTGTGGAGTTTCTAGTTGCAGAGTCTCTAGTTGTGGAGTTTCAAGTTGTGGAGTCTCTAGTTGTGGAGTTTCTAGTTGCCGAGTTTTCAGCTGTGGAGTATCTAGTAGTGGAGTTTCCAGTTGTGGAGTCCCTAGTTGTGGAGTTTCTAGTTGCGGAGTCTCAAGCTGTGGAGTTTCAAGTTGTGGAGTTTCTAGGTGTGGAGTCTCAAGTTATGGAGTTTAAAGTTGTGGAGTTTCAAGTTGTGGAGTCTCTAGTTGTGGAGTTTCTAGTTGAAGAGTTTTTAGTTGTGGAGTGTCTAGTTGTGGAGTTTCCAGTTGTGGAGTTTTTAGTTGTGGAGTTTCTAGTTGTTGAGTTTCTAGTTGTGAAGCCTAGTTTTACAGTTTCTCGTTGTGGAGTTTCTAGATATGAAATTTCTAGTTGCCGAGTCTCTATTTGTGGAGTTTCTAGTTGCGGAGTTTCTAGTTGTGGAGTTTCTGGTTGTGGAGTTTCTAGTTGTGGAGTTTCAAGTTGTGGAGTTTCTAGTTGTGGAGTCTCTAGTTGCGGAGTTTCTAGTTGTGAAGTTTCTAGTTGTGGAGTTTCTAGTTTTGAAGTTTCTAGTTGTGGAGTTTCTAGTGTTAGAGCCTCCTGTTGCGGAGTTTCTAGTTGCGGAGTTTCTAGTTGGGGAGTTTCCAGTTGTGGAGTTTCTAGTTGTGGAGTTTTTACTTGTGGAGTCTCAAGTTGTGGAGTTTAAACTTGTGGAGTTTCAAGTTGTGGAGTCTATAGTTGTGGAGTTTCTAGTTGTAGATTTTCTAGTTGTGGAGTATCTAGTTGTGGATTTTCCAGTTGTGGAGTTTCTAGTTGTTCAGTTGTGGAGTACCTAGTTGTTGAGTTTCTAGTTGCAGAGTCTCTAGTTGTGGAGTTTCAAATTGTGGAGTCTCTAGATGTGGAGTTTCTAGTTGTCGAGTTTCCAGTTGTGGAGTATCTAGTAGTGGAGTTTCTAGTTGTGGAGTTTCTAGTTGTGGAGTCCCTAGTTGCGGAGTTTCTAGTTGCGGAGTCCCTAGTTGTGGAGTTTCTAGTTGCGGAGTCTCAAGCTGCGGAGTTTCAAGTTGTGGAGTTTCTAGTTGTGGAGTCTCAAGTTGTGGAGTTTCAAGTTGTGGAGTTTCAAGTTGTGGAGTCTCTAGTTGTGGAGTTTCTAGTTGCAGAGTATCTAGTTGTGGAGTTTCCAGTTGTGGAGTTTCTAGTTGTGAAGCTGTGGAGTCTCTGGTTGTGAAGTTTTTAGTTGTGGAGTTTCTAGTTGTGGAGTTTCGAGTTGTGGAGTCTCTAGTTGTGGAGTTTCCAGTTGTGGAGTATCTAGTTGTGGAGTTTCCAGTTGTGAAGTATCTAGTTGTGGAGTTTCCAGTTGTGGAGTATCTAGTTGTGGAGTTTTAAGTTGTGAAGTTTCTAGTTGCGGAGTTTCTAGTTGCGGAGTTTTTAATAGCGGAGTTTCTAGTTGTGAAGTTTCAAGTTGCGGAGTCTCAAGTTGTGGAGTTTCCAGTTGTGGAGTTTTTAGTTGTGGAGTTTCTAGTTGTTGAGTTTCTAGTTGTGAAGTCTCTAGTTTTGCAGTTACTAGTTGTGGAGTTTCTAGATATGGAATTTCTAGTTGCCGAGTCTGTATTTGTGGAGTTTGTAGTTGTGGAGTTTCTAGTTGTGGAGTTTCTAGTTGTGGAGTCTCTAGTTGCGGAGTTTCTAGTTGCGGAGTTTCTAGTTGTGGAGTTTCTGGTTGTGGAGTTTCTAGTTGAGGAGTTTCAAGTTGTAGAGTTTCTAGTTGTGGAGTCTCAACTTGTGGACTTTAAACTTGTGGAGTTTCTAGTTGTGGAGTTTCTCGTTTTGGAGTTTCTAGTTGTGGAGTTTCTAGTTGTAGAGTCTCCTGTTGCGGAGTTTCTAGTTGCGGAGTTTCTAGTTGGGGAGTTTTCAGTTGTGGAGTTTCTAGTTGTGGAGTCTCAAGTTGTGAAGTTTACACTTGTGGAGTTTCAAGTTGGGGAGTCTGTAGTTGTGGAGTTTCTAGTTGTATATTTTCTAGTTGTGGAGTATCTAGTTGTGGATTTTCCAGTTGTGGAGTTTATAGTTGTTGAGTTGCGCAGTCTCTAGTTGTTGAGTTTCTAGATGCAGAGTCTCTAGTTGTGGAGTTTCAAGTTGTGGAGTCTCTAGATGTGGAGTTTCTAGTTGTCGAGTTTCCAGTTGTGGAGTATCTAGTAGTGGAGTTTCGAGTTGTGGAGTTTCTAGTTGTGGAGTTTCAAGTTGTGGAGTCTCTAGTCCTAGAGTTTCTAGTTGCCGAGTTTCCAGTTGTGGAGTATCTTGTAGTGGAGTTTCCAGTTGTGGAGTTTCTAGCTGTGGAGTTTCTAGTGGCGGAGTCCATAGTTGTGGAATTTCCAGTTGCGGAGTCTCAAGCTGCGGAGTTTCAAGTTGCGCAGTTTCTAGTTGTGGAGTCTCAAGTTGTGGAGCTTAAAGTTGTGGAGTTTCAAGTTGTGGAGTCTCTAGTTGTGGAGTTTCTAGTTGCAGAGTATCTAGTTGTGGAGTTTCCAGTTGTGGAGTTTCTAGTTGTGGAGTTGCGGAGTTTCTGGTTGTGCAGTTTCTAGTCGTGGAGTTTCTAGTTGTGGAGTTTCGAGTGGTGGAGTCTCTAGTTGTGGAGTTTCTAGTTGTGGAGTTTCCAGTTGTGGAGTATCTAGTTGTTGAGTTTCCCGTTGTGAAGTATCTAGTTGTGGAGTTTCCAGTTGTGGAGTATCTAGTTGCGGAGTTTCTAGTTGCGGAGTTTCTAGTTGTGGAGTTTCTGGTTGTGGAGTTTCTATTTGAGGAGTTTCAAGTTGTGAAGTTTCTAGTTGTGGAGTCTCTAGTTGCGGAGTTTCTAGTTGTGAAGTTTCTAGTTGTGGAGTTTCTAGTTTTCGAGTTTCTAGTTGTGGAGTTTCTAGTTGTAGAGTCTCCTGTTGCGGAGTTTCTAGTTGCGGAGTTTCTAGTTGGGGAGTTCCCAGTTGTGGAGTTTCTAGTTGTGGAGTTTCTAATTGTTGAGTTGCGGAGTCTCTAGTTGTTGAGTTTCTAGTTGCAGAGTCTCTAGTTGTGGAGTTTCAAGTTGTGGAGTCTCTAGATGTGGAGTTTCTAGTTGTCGAGTTTCCAGTTGTGGAGTATCTAGTAGTGGAGTTTCGAGTTGTGAAGTTTCTAGTTGTGGAGTTTCTAGTTGTGGAGTCCCTTGTTGTGGAGTTTCTAGTTGTGGAGTTTCAAGTTGCGGAGTCTCAAGCTGGGGAGTTTCTAGTTGTTGAGTTTTTAGTTGTGGAGTTTCTAGTTGTTGACTTTCTAGTTTGAAGTCTCTAGTTGTAGATTCTCTAGTTGTGGAGTCTCTAGTTTAGGAGTTTCTAGTTGAAGAGTTTTTTGTTGTGGAGTGTCTCGTTGTGGAGTTTCCAGTTGTGGAGTTTCGAGTTGTGGAGTTTCTAGTTGCAGAGTCTCTAGTTGTGGAGTTTCAAGTTGTGGAGTCTCTAGTTGTGGAGTTTCTAGTTGCCGAGTTTTCAGCTGTGGAGTATCTAGTAGTGGAGTTTCCAGTTGTGGAGTCCCTAGTTGTGGAGTTTCTAGTTGCGGAGTCTCAAGCTGTGGAGTTTCAAGTTGTGGAGTTTCTAGGTGTGGAGTCTCAAGTTATGGAGTTTAAAGTTGTGGAGTTTCAAGTTGTGGAGTCTCTAGTTGTGGAGTTTCTAGTTGAAGAGTTTTTAGTTGTGGAGTGTCTAGTTGTGGAGTTTCCAGTTGTGGAGTTTTTAGTTGTGGAGTTTCTAGTTGTTGAGTTTCTAGTTGTGAAGCCTAGTTTTACAGTTTCTCGTTGTGGAGTTTCTAGATATGAAATTTCTAGTTGCCGAGTCTCTATTTGTGGAGTTTCTAGTTGCGGAGTTTCTAGTTGTGGAGTTTCTGGTTGTGGAGTTTCTAGTTGTGGAGTTTCAAGTTGTGGAGTTTCTAGTTGTGGAGTCTCTAGTTGCGGAGTTTCTAGTTGTGAAGTTTCTAGTTGTGGAGTTTCTAGTTTTGAAGTTTCTAGTTGTGGAGTTTCTAGTGTTAGAGCCTCCTGTTGCGGAGTTTCTAGTTGCGGAGTTTCTAGTTGGGGAGTTTCCAGTTGTGGAGTTTCTAGTTGTGGAGTTTCTACTTGTGGAGTCTCAAGTTGTGGAGTTTAAACTTGTGGAGTTTCAAGTTGTGGAGTCTATAGTTGTGGAGTTTCTAGTTGTAGATTTTCTAGTTGTGGAGTATCTAGTTGTGGATTTTCCAGTTGTGGAGTTTCTAGTTGTTCAGTTGTGGAGTACCTAGTTGTTGAGTTTCTAGTTGCAGAGTCTCTAGTTGTGGAGTTTCAAACTGTGGAGTCTCTAGATGTGGAATTTCTAGTTGTCGAGTTTCCAGTTGTGGAGTATCTAGTAGTGGAGTTTCGAGTTGTGGAGTTTCTAGTTGTGGAGTTTCTAGTTGTGGAGTCCCTAGTTGCGGAGTTTCTAGTTGCGGAGTCCCTAGTTGTGGAGTTTCTAGTTGCGGAGTCTCAAGCTGCGGAGTTTCAAGTTGTGGAGTTTCTAGTTGTGGAGTCTCAAGTTGTGGAGTTTCAAGTTGTGGAGTTTCAAGTTGTGGAGTCTCTAGTTGTGGAGTTTCTAGTTGCAGAGTATCTAGTTGTGGAGTTTCCAGTTGTGGAGTTTCTAGTTGTGAAGCTGTGGAGTCTCTGGTTGTGAAGTTTTTAGTTGTGGAGTTTCTAGTTGTGGAGTTTCGAGTTGTGGAGTCTCTAGTTGTGGAGTTTCCAGTTGTGGAGTATCTAGTTGTGGAGTTTCCAGTTGTGAAGTATCTAGTTGTGGAGTTTCCAGTTGTGGAGTATCTAGTTGTGGAGTTTTAAGTTGTGAAGTTTCTAGTTGCGGAGTTTCTAGTTGCGGAGTTTTTAATAGCGGAGTTTCTAGTTGTGAAGTTTCAAGTTGCGGAGTCTCAAGTTGTGGAGTTTCCAGTTGTGGAGTTTTTAGTTGTGGAGTTTCTAGTTGTTGAGTTTCTAGTTGTGAAGTCTCTAGTTTTGCAGTTACTAGTTGTGGAGTTTCTAGATATGGAATTTCTAGTTGCCGAGTCTGTATTTGTGGAGTTTGTAGTTGTGGAGTTTCTAGTTGTGGAGTTTCTAGTTGTGGAGTCTCTAGTTGCGGAGTTTCTAGTTGCGGAGTTTCTAGTTGTGGAGTTTCTGGTTGTGGAGTTTCTAGTTGAGGAGTTTCAAGTTGTAGAGTTTCTAGTTGTGGAGTCTCAACTTGTGGACTTTAAACTTGTGGAGTTTCTAGTTGTGGAGTTTCTCGTTTTGGAGTTTCTAGTTGTGGAGTTTCTAGTTGTAGAGTCTCCTGTTGCGGAGTTTCTAGTTGCGGAGTTTCTAGTTGGGGAGTTTTCAGTTGTGGAGTTTCTAGTTGTGGAGTCTCAAGTTGTGAAGTTTACACTTGTGGAGTTTCAAGTTGGGGAGTCTATAGTTGTGGAGTTTCTAGTTGTATATTTTCTAGTTGTGGAGTATCTAGTTGTGGATTTTCCAGTTGTGGAGTTTATAGTTGTTGAGTTGCGCAGTCTCTAGTTGTTGAGTTTTTAGTTGCAGAGTCTCTAGTTGTGGAGTTTCAAGTTGTGGAGTCTCTAGATGTGGAGTTTCTAGTTGTCGAGTTTCCAGTTGTGGAGTATCTAGTAGTGGAGTTTCGAGTTGTGGAGTTTCTAGTTGTGGAGTTTCAAGTTGTGGAGTCTCTAGTCCTAGAGTTTCTAGTTGCCGAGTTTCCAGTTGTGGAGTATCTTGTAGTGGAGTTTCCAGTTGTGGAGTTTCTAGCTGTGGAGTTTCTAGTGGCGGAGTCCATAGTTGTGGAATTTCCAGTTGCGGAGTCTCAAGCTGCGGAGTTTCAAGTTGCGCAGTTTCTAGTTGTGGAGTCTCAAGTTGTGGAGCTTAAAGTTGTGGAGTTTCAAGTTGTGGAGTCTCTAGTTGTGGAGTTTCTAGTTGCAGAGTATCTAGTTGTGGAGTTTCCAGTTGTGGAGTTTCTAGTTGTGGAGTTGCGGAGTTTCTGGTTGTGCAGTTTCTAGTCGTGGAGTTTCTAGTTGTGGAGTTTCGAGTTGTGGAGTCTCTAGTTGTGGAGTTTCTAGTTGTGGAGTTTCCAGTTGTGGAGTATCTAGTTGTTGAGTTTCCCGTTGTGAAGTATCTAGTTGTGGAGTTTCCAGTTGTGGAGTATCTAGTTGCGGAGTTTCTAGTTGCGGAGTTTCTAGTTGTGGAGTTTCTGGTTGTGGAGTTTCTATTTGAGGAGTTTCAAGTTGTGAAGTTTCTAGTTGTGGAGTCTCTAGTTGCGGAGTTTCTAGTTGTGAAGTTTCTAGTTGTGGAGTTTCTAGTTTTCGAGTTTCTAGTTGTGGAGTTTCTAGTTGTAGAGTCTCCTGTTGCGGAGTTTCTAGTTGTGGAGTTTCTAGTTGTGGAGTCTCAAGTTGTGGAGTTTAAACTTGTGGAGTTTCAAGTTGTGGAGTCTATAGTTGTGGAGTTTCTAGTTGTAGATTTTCTAGTTGTGGAGTATCTAGTTGTGGATTTTCCAGTTGTGGAGTTTCTAATTGTTGAGTTGCGGAGTCTCTAGTTGTTGAGTTTCTAGTTGCAGAGTCTGTAGTTGTGGAGTTTCAAGTTGTGGAGTCTCTAGATGTGGAGTTTCTAGTTGTCGAGTTTCCAGTTGTGGAGTATCTAGTAGTGGAGTTTCGAGTTGTGAAGTTTCTAGTTGTGGAGTTTCTAGTTGTGGAGTCCCTTGTTGTGGAGTTTCTAGTTGTGGAGTTTCAAGTTGCGGAGTCTCAAGCTGGGGAGTTTCTAGTTGTTGAGTTTTTAGTTGTGGAGTTTCTAGTTGTTGAGTTTCTAGTTTGAAGTCTCTAGTTGTAGATTCTCTAGTTGTGGAGTCTCTAGTTTAGGAGTTTCTAGTTGAAGAGTTTTTTGTTGTGGAGTGTCTCGTTGTGGAGTTTCCAGTTGTGGAGTTTCGAGTTGTGGAGTTTCTAGTTGCAGAGTCTCTAGTTGTGGAGTTTCAAGTTGTGGAGTCTCTAGTTGTGGAGTTTCTAGTTGCCGAGTTTTCAGCTGTGGAGTATCTAGTAGTGGAGTTTCCAGTTGTGGAGTCCCTAGTTGTGGAGTTTCTAGTTGCGGAGTCTCAAGCTGTGGAGTTTCAAGTTGTGGAGTTTCTAGGTGTGGAGTCTCAAGTTATGGAGTTTAAAGTTGTGGAGTTTCAAGTTGTGGAGCCTCTAGTTGTGGAGTTTCTAGTTGCAGAGTATCTATTTGTGGAGTTTCTAGTTGTGGAGTTTCTAGTTGAGGAGTTTCAAGTTGAATAGTTTTTAGTTGTGGAGTGTCTAGTTGTGGAGTTTCCAGTTGTGGAGTTTTTAGTTGTGGAGTTTCTAGTTGTTGAGTTTCTAGTTGTGAAGTCTAGTTTTACAGTTTCTCGTTGTGGAGTTTCTAGATATGAAATTTCTAGTTGCCGAGTCTCTATTTGTGGAGTTTCTAGTTGCGGAGTTTCTAGTTGTGGAGTTTCTAGTTGTGGAGTTTCTAGTTGTGGAGTTTCAAGTTGTGGAGTTTCTAGTTGTGGAGTCTCTAGTTGCGGAGTTCCTAGTTGTGAAGTTTCTAGTTGTGGAGTTTCTAGTTTTGAAGTTTCTAGTTGTGGAGTTTCTAGTGTTAGAGCCTCCTGTTGCGGAGTTTCTAGTTGCGAAGTTTCTAGTTGGGGAGTTTCCAGTTGTGGAGTTTCTAGTTGTGGAGTTTCTACTTGTGGAGTCTCAAGTTGTGGAGTTTAAACTTGTGGAGTTTCAAGTTGTGGAGTCTATAGTTGTGGAGTTTCTAGTTGTAGATTTTCTAGTTGTGGAGTATCTAGTTGTGGATTTTCCAGTTGTGGAGTTTCTAGTTGTTCAGTTGTGGAGTACCTAGTTGTTGAGTTTCT
>NW_027465432.1:0-27715 GCF_043290135.1 Rhipicephalus microplus | reverse complement strand
CATAGGCTTTTTTTGTTGCTATGCTGTAGCCACATGACTAGACCGTTGACACAAACGCAACTGTGGTGGCAGACGATGCCTGTATGTTTATATTGAAGCCACCATCAAGAATCACTTTTATGTTGTCATTGTCACCATGTCAACTCTATCCCCACAGCAATAATCAAGTAGAAAGGACCATCGAATTCTAAAATATTTGATGACAAAGACATCAGAAGAAGGCAATGACCTTGCGGTTGTACTGCATAGCTATCTTTCAACTCCGACAATGGCAGGAAAATTCCCAGCTGAGCTGCTACTGGGAGGAAATCACGCACACATACCTACTAACTCTTCCGAGCATACTGCAGCCGATCTTCCTCATTTTACCTCACCATGTGTTCCTACACGAAATGTAACAGCAGCAACAAAAACATGGAGACTGACATTCGAGAAAGCTGTCGGCACTGATTCCTTATCAGCCAATGTGAGTGTACCTCATTGGAAAGTGGGAAAGAGCCACCATGGTGAATGTCAGTCCAGAACCTCGAAGATATACCCTAAATACAAAGACCAGAGGCTTCTTCGTTAGAAAGCGCATTCACCTGCGACCAAGAACACCAGAGCAAACTGTTGAGAGGCTTCACCGGACTACTATGACATAGCTGAGCCAAGCCTACCGATTCCAACACAGTAAGTTCAGGAACAGCCTTGTCCAACTCAAACGACCCGCTTCGGAACAAGGATCTGGCCTCTTGCTCGCTATTCAAGCTTTGGAAGTGGCTTAAAACTAAAACCCTGGTCTACGAAAAAATGAGACGTGTTATGAATGTGCGCAGTTTTCAAGCTATTGTTCTAGTGCTGCCGCTATTCTTCCAATGCTATTCTTCTAAATCATCACCCTCAAACTAATCAACAGCCACTAGCACCACTTACGTTGCGCTTCCGAATCTGTATCTGGAAAATAAACAGTTACATTTCTGCTCTCGACTTGGCTGGTCCCGTATCTATCGCGGCCCAACAACAATGCATCATAACACTTGCTTTCTACTTCTCTCCCCACCCCCCAAAGTGACCCCACCTATTACTTAATTCAATAGTTGGACTGTTTAGTTTTGCAGTGGCGTCCATAAAACACAAGACTTCACTTAGGCTAGCACTGAAACATACACCCAGGTTAAATAGTGTAGGTGCTGTCGGAAAAAGAAGTGCCTGCAGGAAACCGGTGGGTGGGGACATGGATCACTTGCGTTGCTGAGATGAAATTCACGAGACCACGTAGTATATGACTGATTCTGATTTCGATATATGTCCGGTGTGTGATCAGTCGCTTTCAACAGATGGCTGGTGCCTGACCTGCTCTAAATACAATTATGGTCATCATTTGGGCGCCTGCTCGCGTAGGAGTAAGACAAACTACAAAGCAATGGTAGACGCTGCTAAAAAGAAAGCTGAAAATGTCAGACTTGCATAATGTTATCCGCTCGAGGTCCTTCAAAAGTGACGAGGCTGGCACAATACGAACGGTCACTCTCTGAATAGATGGTCTTCGAAATCAATAAAAAGCTTACTGAACTGCCTGAATTCACACAAGCTGGATGTCCTTTTCCAGGTCAAAAAAAAACGTGGAAGGTATGGAAAACTCCGTCCCGCATTTTTTCAGATCAGTATGATCAAGTACTGGCAGTACTGGGCACGAGAGCAGTGGTCTCTGCACAGCTCTAAGCCGCTATTTCTTCACCATGCAGGCCTTCTTTGCGAACATCCTGCCGTGGTTATCAATTTGCTCTGCTGGCTTGGCGCATGTAGGTGCGCCGCTACCGACAACGAACCTCGTCAGCGTAGCCGATCAACACATGCCGAGCTCTGACGCCCCTTGGGTGCTCTTTGAGTATCCACCAGCCCCATCGACGACAGCAGCAATCGCCACCGACAGTTTTAAGAAGCAACACCTGGACACCGCCTTCAGTGGGCACGAGAGCAGTGGTCTCTGCACAGCTCTAAGCCGCTATTTCTTCACCATGCAGGCCTTCTTTGCGAACATCCTGCCGTGGTTATCAATTTGCTCTGCTGGCTTGGCGCATGTAGGTGCGCCGCTACCGACAACGAACCTCGTCAGCGTAGCCGATCAACACATGCCGAGCTCTGACGCCCCTTGGGTGCTCTTTGAGTATCCACCAGCCCCATCGACGACAGCAGCAATCGCCACCGACAGTTTTAAGAAGCAACACCTGGACACCGCCTTCAGTGGGCACGAGAGCAGTGGTCTCTGCACAGCTCTAAGCCGCTATTTCTTCACCATGCAGGTGTGTACTCCTTTACTACACGCTAAAAAATCTGACAACCGCTGTCTACTGCTGTTCCCGTGCCCACGGGTGTTGTGCGAGACTCTGTGTGAATGTTTTTCAATGGCTCACACCTTGCTTTGTTCCGGCGACATTGAGACTAACCCTGGACCCAATACCCGTGCCACAACACAACAAGAATTTCATGAGTTACCCGAAAACCCTGCCGAACAAATGAATGTCTTATTCCATATGTTGAAAGACGTGCACTCGCGTTCGTTACAGAGCTCACAGTGTCAGTCTGAGCTTGCTATTGATGTAAAAGCAATTAAAGCCGGACAAAAAAACATTCACGTTGAAATTACTGGTATCCGGAAGCGGCTTGACGAATTGGAAGAAAAATCGATCAAACTGGATACTATGACTGAAGAATTAGCAAGTGTGCAAAAAGCCGTAGAAGAACTAACCGACGAGAATAACCACGTGCAATCTAGACTAACCGAGCTAGAGGACAGGTCCAGAAGGGACAATTTAATCTTTCATGGTGTTCCAGACTCTAGAGAAACGTGGCAAGAAACCGAGGCGAAATTGACGAATTCTATTTCTGCTATTCTTGACAGTTTTTCCAGCGAGTCATTTCAAAGGGTGCACCGTTTGGGTAACCCTTCACCCACTAAGTGCCGCCCCATCGTCGCCAAGTTCACTGACTTCAAAACGAAAGAGAAAGTGCTGTCACTGCGCAATCAACTAAAAGATAAGAATATTTCAGTAAGCGAAGATTTCTCTGTGGCAACGAGGCAGGCACGTAAAAAACTTATTGACTTTGGGAAAGCTCAGGCCGGTTCTTCACCACTTAAGCTGCGTTACAACAAGTTACTACTAAATAACAAATGTTACATGTATTTTCCCGAGTGCGACAAAGTTCTAGAGGTGAAAAAACGTACCAATTATGTCAATAATGCGAGAGCTTCTTCTTCTGTGAACACGACTACATAGGGTTGCGCGAGGGGAGGTGACCACAAATCAAATCTTCAGGTATCTGTCATTTTTTCTAACGTTAGAAGTGTACTAAATAAATATAATTCTTTATCATCAGCTATTGATACATGTAGCGCAAAAATAGTTGCATTGACTGAAACTTGGCTCCATGCGCATGTCCGCGATCAAGAAATCTTTGATGACGCAACCAATTTTCACATGTACCGTTGTGATCGGACAGTGCGCAGGGGAGGCGGCGTTCTTCTGGCAGTCTCAAAAGACACTCCTTCTTCCTGTATTCATATTAACACTGAACTAGAGCTAGTCTGGGCTATAGTAACCATTGGACACCATAAGATAATATTAGGTGTATGCTATCGTTCTCCCTCTTCACCTTCAACATTTGTCGATGAACTTCACGACGCAATTAATATAGTTTGCACACGATTTCCATCACATCCCCTGTTTCTCCTCGGAGATTTTAACTTTCCTAGTATAATGTGGAACGCATACGCACCCTACTCTTTACCGTCTTCGCCGCAACCAAATGAATTCATTAACCTATGTTCAACGTTTTCCCTGACGCAAGTAGTGGCCTTACCGACTAGGGCAACTACTAACAGTGCTAGCATTCTTGATCTGATACTAACAAACCGACCAGACTTTGTTACCGCTATAACCTACGCACCAGGTATCAGTGACCATTCTTTACTTTCATTTTCATTTAATGCACCCTGTCCTAATAGAGATAAAAAAAAGAAAAAGATACGGGACTATAAAAAAGCCAACTTTGACAAGATAAACAGTGAACTAGCAACTTTTCTAGACATATTTCTAAGCAGTTTTGATACCCGTTCAGTGCAGTGTAACTGGGATATGTTTGCAGATGAAGTTGAACAACTAACCAATAAGTATATCCCTTGCCGTACTATCACAACTAACGCACGTGCGCCATGGTACAACGCGTACATCAAACGCTTATCTAACCGAAAGAAACGTTTTTATCGTGCAGCAAGATGTTTACCCACTAACCACCCACGCTGGGCTGCCTACAAATCTGCATCATCCATCTACATATCTGCACTAAAATCCGCTAAAGACAACTTCCTCACTCAAGTCCTGCCGTCTATGTTACAAACAAATGCAAAAAAATTCTGGCGAGTTATTAACCCCCTATCTGACAATCATATTTCCTTGATCGATTCATCCGGTAACGAAATTAGTGAAGCCCTTTGCGCTTCTGTTCTCAACGATTCTTTTATCCAAAACTTCTCCGTAGATAGCCATAATGATTTACCTAGCGCAACCTTGCACAATTATTCACCCATGTCATCCGTGATTATCGAAACTTTTGGAGTTGTACGTCTCATTGAATCACTTAAGAACGATTCATCTCCTGGTTATGATGGTATTAACACAAAATTTTTAAAAAATACTAGCGCTTATAGTTCCATTATAGTTACTAAAATTTTTCAACAGTCACTAGATACTTCTACTATTCCTAGTCAATGGAAAATCGGAAAAGTCGTTCCACTCCATAAATCTGGTAATAAACACTCTTCGAATAATTATCGTCCCATTTCTTTAACCAGTATTTGTTGTAAAATGCTCGAGCATATAATATTTACAAACATAGTCAATTTTTTAGAATCAAATTCATTTTTCACGTCAGCACAACATGGCTTCCGTAAAACATATTCATGTGAAACACAGCTAATATCATTCACTCATCACTTACATCAGATCCTTGATAAATCATCCCATGCTGACTGTATTTTTTTAGATTTTTCAAAAGCTTTTGACAAGGTTTGCCATAGACTTCTACTTTACAAACTACACCAACTAAACCTTGACGGTAACCTACTAATGTGGATTGAATGCTTTCTCACTAACAGATCACAATTCGTTACTGCCAACTGTCATAATTCTCCATTTCGCGAAGTTCATTCTGGCGTTCCGCAAGGGTCCGTCTTAGGTCCCTTGTTGTTTCTCATTTATATTAATGACCTGTCATCAGTTGTATCATCAAAAATTCATCTATTTGCTGACGACTGTGTTATTTTTCGAGAAATTACTACCGATAATGACATTAATATATTGCAGTCTGACCTTAACGCTATATCTAACTGGTGTGATAAATGGCTAATGGACCTAAACATTAAAAAGTGTAAAATCATGCGTGTATCAAGAAGTTGCACTACTTCACCTATTTACTATCTTAATAACATTCCTTTGGATTCTGTTAACTCTTATAAGTATCTTGGAGTTCACATAACAACTAACCTCAACTGGACAACTCATATTGAATACATCATTATCAATGCTAACCGCATGCTTGGCTATTTACGACGTAACTTTTTTAACGCTCCACATGGTTTAAAACTGCTACTTTATAAAACACTAATACGCTCTAAACTAGAATATGCTACAACCGTGTGGGACCCTACCTATAATAACCTGGTAACTTCCCTTGAACTTGTTCAGAATAACTCCGTTCGTTTTATATTGTCCAATTATAACAGAACCGCTAGCATTTCAACCATGAAAACTTCACTTGCACTTCCTTCCTTAGCATCTCGCAGAAAAGTCTCCCGTCTAACTCTATTTCACAAGATCTACCATCATCCCATCTTGCATGCCCAACTACTACTTCGCCCACAGCACATTTCCCACCGCATTGACCACCATCACAAAGTAGGCATCCCTTCATGCAACACAAAAACTTTTTCAATTCTTTTTTGCCTCGCACATCAAAGGAGTGGAACAGACTTCCCGGTGACATTGTTGCTATTACTGATAACAATTTGTTCCGTGATGCTTTAGCTAACATTGTGTAATAAGTTCTTTTTTTTGTGTTTTGTTGCAACAGCTAACATTGTATATTTAGGCTTGTTGTTGTATTACCTAACATGTATTATTATACAGCATATTAACAAACATTGTGCTCTTCCAAATTTATTTGTACGATTTAACCGTATTCACTGCTTTTTTTGTTAAATTCAATATTTTATTGTAAATAACCCACCCCCCTCTGTAATGCCATTTGGCCCTGAGGGTAAAATAAATAAATAAATAAATAAATAAATAAATTTATCAATGTTTCTGAAGTAGGTGTGACACGCATAGGCTTTTTTTGTTGCTATGCTGTAGCCACATGACTAGACCGTTGACACAAACGCAACTGTGGTGGCAGACGATGCCTGTATGTTTATATTGAAGCCACCATCAAGAATCACTTTTATGTTGTCATTGTCACCATGTCAACTCTATCCCCACAGCAATAATCAAGTAGAAAGGACCATCGAATTCTAAAATATTTGATGACAAAGACATCAGAAGAAGGCAATGACCTTGCGGTTGTACTGCATAGCTATCTTTCAACTCCGACAATGGCAGGAAAATTCCCAGCTGAGCTGCTACTGGGAGGAAATCACGCACACATACCTACTAACTCTTCCGAGCATACTGCAGCCGATCTTCCTCATTTTACCTCACCATGTGTTCCTACACGAAATGTAACAGCAGCAACAAAAACATGGAGACTGACATTCGAGAAAGCTGTCGGCACTGATTCCTTATCAGCCAATGTGAGTGTACCTCATTGGAAAGTGGGAAAGAGCCACCATGGTGAATGTCAGTCCAGAACCTCGAAGATATACCCTAAATACAAAGACCAGAGGCTTCTTCGTTAGAAAGCGCATTCACCTGCGACCAAGAACACCAGAGCAAACTGTTGAGAGGCTTCACCGGACTACTATGACATAGCTGAGCCAAGCCTACCGATTCCAACACAGTAAGTTCAGGAACAGCCTTGTCCAACTCAAACGACCCGCTTCGGAACAAGGATCTGGCCTCTTGCTCGCTATTCAAGCTTTGGAAGTGGCTTAAAACTAAAACCCTGGTCTACGAAAAAATGAGACGTGTTATGAATGTGCGCAGTTTTCAAGCTATTGTTCTAGTGCTGCCGCTATTCTTCCAATGCTATTCTTCTAAATCATCACCCTCAAACTAATCAACAGCCACTAGCACCACTTACGTTGCGCTTCCGAATCTGTATCTGGAAAATAAACAGTTACATTTCTGCTCTCGACTTGGCTGGTCCCGTATCTATCGCGGCCCAACAACAATGCATCATAACACTTGCTTTCTACTTCTCTCCCCACCCCCCAAAGTGACCCCACCTATTACTTAATTCAATAGTTGGACTGTTTAGTTTTGCAGTGGCGTCCATAAAACACAAGACTTCACTTAGGCTAGCACTGAAACATACACCCAGGTTAAATAGTGTAGGTGCTGTCGGAAAAAGAAGTGCCTGCAGGAAACCGGTGGGTGGGGACATGGATCACTTGCGTTGCTGAGATGAAATTCACGAGACCACGTAGTATATGACTGATTCTGATTTCGATATATGTCCGGTGTGTGATCAGTCGCTTTCAACAGATGGCTGGTGCCTGACCTGCTCTAAATACAATTATGGTCATCATTTGGGCGCCTGCTCGCGTAGGAGTAAGACAAACTACAAAGCAATGGTAGACGCTGCTAAAAAGAAAGCTGAAAATGTCAGACTTGCATAATGTTATCCGCTCGAGGTCCTTCAAAAGTGACGAGGCTGGCACAATACGAACGGTCACTCTCTGAATAGATGGTCTTCGAAATCAATAAAAAGCTTACTGAACTGCCTGAATTCACACAAGCTGGATGTCCTTTTCCAGGTCAAAAAAAAACGTGGAAGGTATGGAAAACTCCGTCCCGCATTTTTTCAGATCAGTATGATCAAGTACTGGCAGAAATGAAGCTTCAGTCACCTGAGAGTGTTGCTTTAAAATAAAGAGTTGAAAATATTGAGAAGATAAACGCAGATGGCGATATCGTTTAATTACAACAAATAGCCGCGCATAATATAGTCGAAGGAATAACTTGGAAGTACGTAGTCTTGTGCAGGTTGAAAATGAAAATCCGTTCCGAAATATCAATAAAATTGCACTGGATTTAGAGCTGCC
This sequence comes from Rhipicephalus microplus, assembly GCF_043290135.1. NCBI lineage: Eukaryota > Metazoa > Arthropoda > Arachnida > Ixodida > Ixodidae > Rhipicephalus > Rhipicephalus microplus. The sequence continues at coordinate 19,473 of NW_027465432.1, read as the reverse complement.
TCAGCTGACTAAACATGACAATAAAGGTCCTCATATACTGCCAACAAAACGCGGCAGAACCCCAGCAATTCTGGTCTGTTTTTCCTAGCGTGTAATAATAAAAGATCAGTGGATAGCAAAAAGGCATGGTATGTGGCAGTGTAAGTCAACGGTGTACTTTTTTTCTAATTTAACTGCACAGAACAAAAAAGCTCATGTAGATGAAGATGGCAAAAGCAATGGAAAAGCAGTATGACTTTGACTGGCAAAGCAATGGGAAGTTTTTTGTGCGCAAGGGCATACCTAGTGGGAAGGAAGTCCAATCTACCGTTGCCTATCCTTGCGTGCGCAAGGGCATTTTTCGACAGGCCGTAACTGCAAGCGAAACCATGTAATGCAGCATGTTATTGTTAATTGTGAAAGCTGATGTGCAGTAGGATTAGTGGGGAAATTTTATAAAAATATCAAGAATGGTGTTTTTTTAAACGTTGGCAGAAATTTCTCTCGCGTGCTCTTTTCTTGAAGTTAGCCTGATTATATACTTTTCTTGCAAAGTTCTAATATTATAAGCTTTGACAGTTTTATAAACAAGCATGCTGAAAAAATGATGCGGAGTTTTTACCGCTCTGTCATAGGTACTTTGTGAAATAAAGGCCTGCCAACTAGGCAAAAAAAAAAACTTTTCAGGTCAAATTTGAGAATCTTTATAAAAAAATACACTACGCAGACAATCTAAATATAATTGAACGGAAGCGCCAGTACGCCTATATGTAGCCAAACGAATTTAAGGCTAGTAGGTTTAATAAATTTAATGTAATTTATCGCCAAATTCGAGAAAAATCAGCAGAGAAGGTAAGCGGGGCACTCCATCTCTTCATCGTTGTTTATTTACTCTGCCTCGAAAAACATTTTTACAGCAAGACCAATTGCGGATCTCTTCTTTTCACTGATTAGGCAACAATATATAAAACTTTGAAAGAAGTTTAAAAGGTCGGCCAGCCATGCTTTGTTCGATATCATATAGAATCACCCGAGTATACAAATACTGGAACACGGACTTTCTGTGCCAATTATATTCCTACAAATGTATTTCTATTGGGAGGAGCACGGTGGTGAATGGCGCCGTAATGTGGCCTTCGAAATAGCCATGTTTACTAGCAGCAGTGGTTCAACTACTATTGCGTACCAGTTATACGTCCGATTTGGCCGTTGAGATACTTCCCGGCAAAGCCAGCGACGTGGGCTCCTATGCTGCAGCCAATCAGGTGAAAGCTGTTCCAGCTAGCCCCCGTTATGTTCTGCAAAGAAACAAAAACGTATCTGTCATGTGTTGCCTATGGTATGACAAGCAGACGTCTGCAACTTTTTACAATGCCCGTACAAAATGTAGACGCACCCGAAGGCAATGTGGGCTCGCATGTGAGAAATCGTCGAGCGAGTAATGGCGTCAAGATTTTGGCAAAGACTTCGCTGGTTTCGAATCTCGGAACTACGACTACATAAACACATGACGCAGCGTTTTAAGTAGGTTTGCTTTAATCTGGCAAAGAGCAGTCAAGGAAAAGTGTTATTTCAATTCATTCACAACAGCTTGTAAATAAATTGTGTGGTCTGCAGCCACAATTAATCTGCGTCTACCTCTGTGTATTTCTCAAATACACAGAGGAATAACCTTGCTCGCCTGTATATTTCCTAGTAAAATGCAACACAAACTCGAGCGTTCTAAAAAGGAGAAATATAAGTCAGCTCTACAGCTATCCCCACATTGTTATGTGGTCAAGCATTCAAAAGCTTAGCAGAGATCATGGTGGTCGGGACATGCAAAGCATTCGAAAAACTCAAGCTTTTTCCCTGTTCTAGCAGCATCATTTTTCTCAGACGCCTAAAAAAGACTTCATGGAACTCTTGATATCTAAGGACACCTAATTTAGTACTACTTGCTGAGAGAATAAAACCAAATACCATGTCGTTTTGCACAAACATTACAAATAAATAAGATAGAAAACGACCCATAATAGCAAAAGAAACTCAAGCTAAGGACTGAGGAGGCTAACCACACAAATAAATGTTTTCTATACGGCTTTCTGCTGCAGATGGAAGTGGTGCCGTTTGTCTTAGCGTCAACAGAAGCTCGCAATACCACCCGGCAGATAATTGCTCGCCTTATCAACTTCTTATTAACAAAGAAGGTGTTTAATTAGCAAATCATTTTTTGTCCGGTGAACCAAAAAAATGGCAGCATATCCACGCAGTGAATGATGGAGAGTGGGGTGAAGCATCCATCCATTTATTCGTTCTTGCTTCCCTCCGTCCACGCGTCCGTCTGTGGAACCGCCCGTGCGTCCATTCGCCCGTCCATGCGTGCGTCTGTTCGTGCGTCTGCACGTCCATCCGTGCGGCCGCCTCTGCGTTGGTCCATGCATCCGCCCCTGCGTTCGTCCATGCGTCCATCCGTCGGTGCAGCCATCCGTGAGACCGTCCATGTATCTGTCTGTGTGCACGTTCGTTCATCTATTCAACACTCCAAGTACCACCATGTCGCATCTTTTCGTCATATATTCCCCATATAGAAGCACCGCCATCAGTCGGATATTCCAAGGACTAAAGAAGGGGGTGGCACATGCACACTTTCTTACGGCTTGCGCTTAGTGCCTACTTCCCACCTTTAACCACATCGAGTTCATGGTATATACCCATTCACTGTACTCATGGCACTGCGGCTCAACGCTCGCTAAACCTTTCTAAAACCAAGGAGGTAACGCCCGGCGAGTATAACGTAGCAACCCTTTCTTGTCAGATAGTGCTCAATGTACATTCCAATGGCTGCTAATGGGAAATGAGAGACAGGAGAATTCGGCTTTTAGTTAATGCGCACGCTAGGAATTTTTCATTGTTCAACAACGTACAGGAGAAATTTCCCACGGGCACCACCTTGCAGGTAAAAACGTAAGACTGGCTACACATTACGACTACGACTACGAATACGACTACGAGGGACGAACAGGTGCCGCTATAAGGAGCTTCGCCCCTAAAAAGCTCAGTCAATGCGCAACAGCAATTACGAAGCCCCACTAAGCAGTACAAACGAAATTGAATTTCTTCACCAGGTCGGTTGGTCGTGCTATAATAACTCGGACGGCAGACAAAGAGGATTGAAAGAAAAATTGCTGGAGTGGAAGCTCCCACAATGCCTTGCAAGCAGAAGTGAAGCCAGCTTTTGCACTGCCAAGAAGCGGAAACATGCTCTTTCCTTGTAGTGCTCACTTAAAGATTAAGTGGCTTTCACATGAAAGTGTAAGTGCTACGTTAGTTCTATATTAAAAAGGATAGTTGTTTCCAATGAAATAACACACAGCATTGAGTATGGGCTTAGAACTGAGCTCCCTACGGGAGGAAAGTATGACATAGTTCTGTCATCTTGTCTGGTTAGCAACTTTAGTAATTCGGCGAAGCCGCACTCTGTTTTTACAGGAGACTTGCCTGTCCCCAATTGACGAAGCGTGTCGCCGATCGCCAATTTACGTGCCTCACGTGTCAACGACCGGCGAAGAGGACTGTGCCTTGAGGACTGTGCTAAGGGAGTTTAAAAGCATTGTTTAGTCATTCCGGAAACGCCAAGTGCAAAGGCGTAACCTAGAGCCGAATAACATGCATCGCCGCTGCCGCATGGTCAAGTGGCGCCAGCTATGGAAAATAAACAAAATTTCACAAGCACAAAATATAGGTCCTCTGAGATTTAAAGAGCGCCCCATTAGGCCTACGGCACTAATTATTTCAGTATGTCTTTCGAAAATTCTGCCGAATCCACGCAAATACTTTGCTGTCGACAAATAATGGCACGAATCTAGAGCAAATAAAAGCACCAGTCTGTAATGAGATACAGAGCGTCCCACGTTCACTTGGTAGATTCCAGGTGGACGGTGACTGTTTCCGACGGTGCCGCCTTTGCACTGTACTTCTCCGCAGTGCGTGGTTCCCAGCAGCGTTAGACATCAAATGCGCTCCTCGGCAACCTAAGGGAAGCATATACAGTTACTCTAGCTCAGAATATTTATGCTGATTGAGTTGTGCAGCGCTGGTAGTCAAAATATGGGAGCTAGAGAACTTCTGAAGTTATTTGAATTTCACGTTTTTCCCGATTATTTTTTTTATTTTTGATGGAATCTGCACGTTAGTTTTCATTCACCCGACAATGGCAAGTGCCGGCCTGAAGTAGTGCTGCATAATCCTTGCCAATGTCCGAATGTAGCCTAAGTGACCGGCGGTTGGCTCGTTGTGACAGGCGAAGATGACTTCACGTCGAAGCAATGAGGGAACGACGAGTAAGTGGCTGCTGACGCTAGGTGAAACGTTTTTTCTTGCTGATTTCATCATTGCGCAAGCAGTATGATGTTGCAAATAACTTCGGCGCGCTATTACTTTCCCTTCGAAGTAATTAATCAGTGGTAGCAGTACAGCGTCGTCCCGCGGCTGGCGTGAAAAAGCGGCAGTGTTCACAATGCCCAAAAAGGCCGTGTCAGCTTTGTGTCTTGTTTCAAAGGGAGACCGAGGAAGACAATCGGCATTAGCGTGTCATCGATCCGATTTGTAGGCAATGGTGAAGTTTTACTCTTGGAGCCTAAGACTCTAGTAATGTCGTTGATGACTATGCACCATTGGTATAAAAAAAACTCACTTTTTTATTTTCAACGCAAAGCATAACAATTTCGCGAAGGTCATTCAAGAAGTCATGGCCACTTGGTTCCAAGCAAGTAAATGTTATTTAGCAAAACATTTTATCGGCAGCTTTATTTAAGCAAAAACATACTTCACTTTTCCTACATAATCACTTTTAAAGAAACCGACAAATGGCTAGAGCGTGGGCTTAAATGCTTGTAGAAATGAAGAGACCATGCAATATAATGACCGATTTCAGCATTTTTTTTCGCGTTGTGAAAATACATGATTTATGTTTTATATCATGCTTAATAACAACAACGTTAACAAGATTTATGTTTTATATCATGCTTAATAACAACAACCGTTATGCCAGTATATGATGTATATAAATTCAGTATATGATGGTTTGTTAGGCCACTCGGTTAAATGTGCACCTGATCTTATTTTTTTTATTTTTTGGACGAAATGCACCGTGTTATGCGTATGCGCACGCAAACGGGGTCTTTTAATTACTTGTTTGGCCACTGGTCTGTGTTGTCACTTTTTTTTCTTTCTTTTTCTCTTTCTCGTTCTTTCTCCCAGCTGGACGATGGCATAAAAGTGCATATGAAATATAGAGTCCAGACGCTTTGCTGCACAGTCAGGTAGCCTGATGTGCTGATGCGCGTCAGTCCTCAAAGTTAGAGTATAGTGCCTAGAATATATCAGTATATTCCAGGCACTATAGTTAGAGGATGTATATAACGGTCCCCGCCTCGCCCAACTCTGAACTGCTTACGACGTAAAAGGAGCTGCACGGTGACATGCGGCGCAGCCATCGCGACCGCCAGTGGTCCAAGTCGAGCCGCGGCGCACGCAAGGCGCAGTGCACGCATGTGCAGCAAGTCTCGGCGCTTGAAGACGAATCACTCTCGCCCTCACTATTTGAAATATATGAGCGTATCTTGCAGCATATGGCTGAATATTCACTGCTGGCCGAAAAAGTCTGATAACAAATGTTTCGCGGCATTTTCCCCTTTGCCGATCCATGACTGAACTCGCGGACTGGTAAGCTTTCTGTAGCGTTAAAAAATATACACCATAAAAATTGGTTGTCGGTAACATTAACTTAGCACTTTTCGTACTTCCGTACTCAATTTTTAGTGCCTCTGCTTAAAAGATTGCCTCCTGGAAATTGAACCTGTTTGCCAATGATGACCTTGAATTCCTCGCCGTCTGCCAATAATTGTACCTCTAGCCACTGTTCGGGGTTTAAAAAAAAGAGGAAATAGTCACTTGGTGCTTGGTCAGGACAATAGGCTTAGTAACCAGTGTTCGCAACGAAAATCTTGGATCTTCCCACTGGAGTGACTGTGATGCGAGAACGGCGCATTGTAATGGAGGAGCAAGATTTCAGATGGGTTTTGCCATGTCAATTCTTTCTCATACTCTTCAGTTTAGTCAGTGTTTCATACTATACGTCATCTTTAACTGTGGCCAGCGTTTCATGAAATCAATAAAAATACTGTATTTGTTCCAGAATATGGTAACCCCTCATTTCCTAACTGCAGTAAGCAAATTGCTTGAATTTCTTTCAGTTTTGTGAAGTGCTTTGTTTCTGCAAGTCGTACACAATATCGAAGCATCATCCCCCTCTAACAATGTGTGAAACGTATTCATAATCGTCTTATCGGTAGCAGTCTAAAATCGCTTGTCCACGGAGCATATTTTGGTGTTTGAGCTGGTCGCAAGCATTTTTGGAACCGAGCTTGAATAAATTTTGTCATATGTGGGCATATCAGCTACAATGGTGAATTGTAGTGAACCCACAAGTAGAGCTTTGTGTTGCAGACCACTAGCTGTTAGTCGTCAATCTATTCCAATATTCAGTACACTGTTACACTTTGGTTAGTCTGAATGCTTGGCTTTCCGCTCCGTAGTTTGTCCATACACATTCGTGCACGCATTCATGAACTCCCAACACTGTTTTCTGACATTTCTTTCAATCGTCACAGTTTTTCCCTAAGCCAGACACAACTTCTCATGATTTTAAGATGCCAATGATCTTTTTGTCTGCGAAAATCTATTTACAGCGTGTGCCTCACAACAGGCAGGAGAATTGATTTTCGCAAACATTCTCGTCTGCGTTTCCCGACGAGCAGAATATTACTGGGATATATATATATTATATATATATATATATATATACTATATATATATATTGTTACGAGTGACTGTGTTTATTTACAGATGAGGTGAAATGACGTTGTGAAATAGCAGCGTACTTCTGAGACAGGCTTAGAACGCTTTCACCCAACCACACAGTCCAGGCGCCGCTCCACTACTCTTCTTCTTCTTCCGCGCCCCGTTGGCTCGCGCATCTTCGTTTCATTTCCCCCGCGGCAGACGAAGCTCGCCGAGCGAGTTAAATAGGCCTATGATGGTACTGTTTGAGGCGGGCTACGTGAACAATTTGCGTAGTGCGCGAACGCCGGTTATTGGCTGTGACTCGGGCGACAACGTAATTCACGTCACTGAGACGAGTGACTATCACGAATGGCCCGGAATATTTTGCTAGAAACTTCCGGTACAATCCTCTTCTACGAACAGGAGTCCACAGCAACACGTAGTCACCAGGAGAAAACTCTACGGGGATATACTTGGCATCGTAGCGACTCTTGCTGTGTTCTTGCGAAGACAATGTTCGAAGGCGCGCTAGTTGACGTGCTTCTTCAGCGCAACACAACGTCTGAGCGATGGACAGATCTTCCTGATACGAGAAAGGTAATAGAGTGTCCAGAAAACTCTGTGGATTTCGTGCGTAAAGCAGAAAGAAGGGGCGAATGTCCAGTCACTTCATGCTTGGTGGTGTTATACGCGTAAGTAACAAACGGTAAGACGGCGTCCCAGTTCCTGTGGTCAGCATCAACGTACATCGATAGCATATTCGTGAGAGTTCGATTTGTTCTCTCAGTGAGACCGTTAGTTTGCGGATGGTAAGGGGTGGAGTGGCGATAAGAGGAGCCACAGAGGCGCAAAGTTTCTTCAACCACATCGGCCATAAATTGTCGTCCACGGTCACTGATGACAATCCGTGGAGCACCATGACGCAGTATGACCCGTTGTAACAGAAAAGAAGAAACAGCGGCTGCAGTGGCCGAGCCGATGTCAGTGCGTCCGTTTCCGTATAACGCGTTAAATAATCGACGCACACTATAACATATCGGTGGCCCGATGGGGGTCTTAGGAAGGGGTCCGAGCAAGTCGATGCCGACTTTTTCAAAAGGGGATGTTGGTGTAGGGATGGGCTGCAAATAACCTGCCGGGGCAGTGGTGGATCGCTTGTGGCGCTGACATATAGCGCAGCTGGTGACGCACTGTTTTGTGGTCTTCCACATTTTCGGCCAGAGTAGAACCTCTCACGTAGTCGATGTAGCGTACGTGTGAAACCGAGATGACCGGATGTTATGTCATCGTGCGCAGAACGAAGGACGACCTGGCGCAGGCTTTCCGGCACCACTAGAAGCAATGGGAGGCCATCGGCTGAATAGTTTCTTTTATACAGCAAGCCATTTGAATTTTAAAGTGCTGGTCGACGGAGTTATGTGCAGCTTCGAGCAAAGGTTCAGAGTAGGGTCGCGCTGCTGCTCACGTTTGAAGCTGCTGGTATCTGGGAAGTCGGACGAGACAGAAACTAAATAGTCATCAATGTCATTGTCGTCAGCATTGGTGTGTACTGAAAGAAGGCGGGATAAGCAGTCGGCATCTGTTTGACATCGTCCGCTCTTATAGGTAACAGAAAAGCTGTACTCTTGAGGCGCAACGCCCAACGAGCCAGCCAGCCAGACGGGTCACGAAGTCCCACAAGCCAGCATAGTGAGTGGTGATCGGTCACTATTGTGAACTCGCGCCATGTAGATACGGTCGGAACTTCTGAATGGCGAAGACGACCGCTAAGCACTCGAGCTCGGTGACGGTGTAGTTCGTCTCTGCTCGGGTCAATGTCCGACTGGCATATGCTACGACGTGCTGGCGACTGTTGCAGAGTTGGACCAGCACAGCACCAACACCTAGTCCACTAGCATCAGTATGAAGTTCAGTCAAAGCATCAGGATCAAAATGCTTTAGGATGGGCCCTGAAGTCAATAAAAACTTCAGCTGTTGGAATGCAGCCTCACATTTATCATCCCCACAAATACGGTGTGTCTTTATGAAGAAGGGACGTCAGTGGTGAGGCAAGTTGTGCGAAGTTCTTAATAAATCGGCGGAAATATGAGCACAGACCCAGAAAACTTCGCAGGTCCTTCACTGTTTGTGGTGGTTCAAAGTTGCGAACCACTGCGGTCTTCTGTGGGTCTGGTCGCACCGCCTTCTTTATCCACGAGAAAGCCTAATACGAGGGCTTGACGTTCTCCAAAATGACACTTCTTTGAGTTTAAAACAAGGCCAGCTTCGCGTAAGTATTCAAATACAAGAGACAAGCGGTGGTTGTGCTCTTGAAAAGTTTTGCCGTAGATAATCACGTCATCTAAATAGCACATGCAAATTTTCCATTTTATTCCACGGAATACTGTATCCATAGATCTCTCGAATGTCGCTGGAGCATTGCACAAACCAAAGGGCATAACGTTGAACTCAAAGAGACCGTCTGGTGTTACGAAGGCCGTCTTCTCTTTATCTGAGGGATGCATAAGAATTTGCCAATACCCAGAACGCAAGTCAACAGAAGAAAAATAGGAAACAGAATGCAGGCAGTCCACGGCGTCATCTATACGTGGCAAAGGGTAGACGTCTTTTTTTGTCATGGCATTTAGGCGACGATAGTCTTACGCAGAACCTCCATGAATTATCCTTTTTCCTCACTAGAATGACAGGAGCTGCCCATGGGCTACACGATTCTTGTATGACGCCCTTCTTCTCAGCATGTCTTCAACTTGCTCAGCGATGACTTTCCTTTCGGAAGGCGATACACGATAGGGGCTTCTGGCGTATTGGTGGTGCTTGGCCTGTATAGATGCGGTGTTGTGTACGTGAAGACGGTGGCGTAACGATAGACGTCTCGTCTTGGGCAAAGTCTAAGACTGGGGCGTAGCATGCGATAGCCTCCTGCAGCAGCGACCATTCAGTTGATGGAAGAGACTTGTTAATCATACGGTTAATGCTGGCAGAATAGTCGGGGTACGAGTTGGCGTGGTGCTTCTTTACATCCACTGACAGTTGGAGTGACCGTATGGTAAGAGTACTTTGCTCTTTAAAGCTTGCCAATTTAAGTCCTGCAGGCAGATATATGGGCTGCGCAGAAACGTTCACAGTCCACAAATCGGCACAACATCGACGGTGACCACGAGGCAACGAGGCACAATAACGTTTTTCTTAAGTGCGTTACTGAAGTTCGGCTCGGCTAAACCGTAGTAAGAACCCGCACAAGAACGCGAAGAGTTTACACGCACAAACATTGCGGTATGTTGGGCCAAGCAGACGTCTTCAGACACGTAAAACACTTCCAAGCAGTCCATCAACGGTATCTTTCGTCAATGGAGACGGCAACACGGGACGAAAAATAATCCTACCCCTACCACAATCTAGAGTTGCACTACATTCCCGCAAAAAATCTATACCTAGAATGACGTCATGGGTCGCTCGTGCAAGCACCGTTAGTTCAGCTCGAAACGTTTGATATTCCTACAGAAAGTAAAACAACAAACTCCAACCGGGCTCAACGTTTCTCCCCCTACGCCGCGGAACGTAGCACTCTGATTCCAAGCAAACATTACTTTCGTCCCAAGGCAATTTTTAAAAGACATGCTCATTATGGAAACGGCAGCACCGTATCAACTAGTGCAACAGTACTCACATTGTCATCAAAAACACTCACTTTGTTCTCAACCATTACAACACAAGGGGGTCTTACGGAAGATGATTTTGCGCCTCGCCCCCATTGGTCGCACCAGTTAGTTTTCCCAGTGGTGGTGGCGTCCCCGAGCAGCGACGCGGAGACGGGGATCGCTGTTGGCGTGCTGGTGGTAGGGTAACGCTGCGGTCGGAGCAAGGCGAGTCAGCACGTGCTGCGTGTTGCTGTTGGAAAGAGCCCTGAAATGGTCGAGACTCGCCAGCAGTTACATAGGGCGTGTACACGTTGAATTGTGGAGCTCGCTGCTGGCGACGGTAGCAGTACCTAGCGATGTGTCCAGGTAGCCCGCAGTTGTAGCAAGTACGGGTGTCGCGCCTAGTCGTCCCCGGCGAAGTAAACGTCGTCGGTTGATAAAAGCCGGGCGATGGTGGTCGAGGAGTAAATCGCTGTGACGCAGCTTGCCTGCGTTCCTGGTTTTCGAGTGGTCGTTCACTCCTCCGTTCGAACCGATCGGTGTAATTCGAGCGAGGCTCACAGTAGCTCTGTCGCATCCGAGCTACCAGTGGTTCATGGGGCCGTTGGTCGAATGCACACTGATGGCAGACACCAGCGGTGTCCACAGCTTGCAGTTGCGCAAGTTCTTCCTTAACCACTGGTCTTATAAGTAGAAGAGATGTCGTCCTGCGATGGAAAGTTGACACTTGCAATCGTGGGCACATTCTCAAGACGTCCAAATTTAGGTAGGACTCTCCTCCTCTTTAGCGCTTCAAACGCTCGGCAGTGTCTCCTTAGGTCGGAAGTTGTGTGTAAGTCTTCCTTAGTGATAAGGAAATTGTACACGTCTTCCGCGATTCCCTTGAGCAGATGACCTACCTTATCTTCGTCACACGTGGTCGCACTCACGATTCCGCAAAGCTTCAAGACGGCCTCGATGTAGGTGTAGCATGTTTCGCCAGGTAACTGAGCTCTGCGTGAAAGCATTTGCTCCGCCTGCTTGACCTTAGCTGTTGAGTCACCAAAACACCTCTTCAGCTCGTCCACGAAAATGTCCCATGTGGTCAATGCACTCTCATGGTTGTCGAACCAAAGAGACGTGGTGCCGACGAGAACAAACACCACGTTCTCGAGCTGCTTCGCAGTGCTCCAGCGGTTGCTGCGACTCGCTCTTTGGTAGTGCTTGACCCAGTCGTCAACATCGTCGTCCGGCTGCCCTGAAAAGGTCCTCGGCTGACGTTCCGACATGCCGCAGCGATCTTGTCCTGGCGGGTGAGCGTGTTGCTCATCAGCAACGAGGTTGGTATGGCCTGCTCCCACGTCCTCCATGTCTGGTAGCTGCGGTGGCAAGCCTGCCAAGCGTCTGCTCCATCGCAAAATCGGTAGAGCTGGGTCGTCCAGATCGATGTACCCGGCACCTTCCACCAAACTGTTACGAAGTGACTGTGTTTATTTACAGATAAGGTGAAATGGCGTTGTGAAATAGCAGCGCACTTCTGAGACAGGCCTAGAACGCTTTCACCCAACCACACAGTCCAGGCGCCGCTCCACTACTCTTCTTCCGCGCCCCCGTTGGCTCGCGCATCATTCGTTTCAATATATATATATATATATATATATATATATATTATATATATATATATCGGTGAACTATGAACTTCTGAAAATTTCTGTAATTGGTGAAGTTTCAATTCGGAGACCGATCTTCATCAGACAAAAATTTCGTAGGCTCCGATGCGCTTCATGGCATCGCCTAGCCGAGAGAAAGAACGAGAAAGAGAAGAAGAAAGAACAAAGTGACAACTGGTCAAACAAGTAGTCCAAAGAGCACGTGTGAATGTGCATACGCATAACACGTGTATTTCGGGCAAAAAAATAAAAAATTAATAAATGAGATCAGGTGCACATTTAAACGAGTGGCCAAACAAACCATCATATACTGAATTCGTCCACACTCATATGTGGTCAAACGACCACATAAAAGTGGCTAGGGGGATACCCGCCGTGGTGAGCTCATTGCTAGAAAAGACCCCCTGTGAAAGGAGGTAGGGAGAAAAGGGAAAGAAGGAACTCTGCATGCCAGAAAAAGAAGGTGACATACAGGGTCATAATGCCACAGGTGCTGCGGGATGCCGGCGCGGATATAGTGTTAGTAAGAAAAAGTCTCGTGTCACCGGAGAATGTGACCGAACAAGTAAAGGCTGTGGCTTTTGTGCACAGAACTATTGAAGATCTGCCCGAAGCAAGCAAAGAGGCTTCGACGCCTTTTCTTACTGGTCTGGTGATCACTAAGTACGTTGACGATCCCATTATTTACTAGGTTATACTAGCTGGGCGTAACCTCCCTTGGTTTTAGAAACGAGGCGGAAATGTTGTAGGCCCGTGTGCTCAGATTTGGGTGCACGTTGAAGAACCCCAGGTGGTCGAAATTTCCGGAGCCCTCCACTACAGCGTCTCTTATAATCATATGGTGGTTTTGGGCGTTAAACCCCACATATAAATCAATCCATCAATCAATCAATCGGTTTTAGAAACGTTTAGCCAGCGTTGGGCCGCAGGCCATGAATACAGTGAATAGTGAACTAGTATATATAAATGAACTCGAGGTGGTTAAAGGTGGGAAGTAGACAAGAAGCGCAAGCCGTAAGAAAGTGTGCGTGTGCCACCTTTCCTGTAGACCTTGGAATGTCCACTGGATGTCAGTGCTTCTATAAGCGGAATATATAATCAAAAGATGCGAGATAGTGGTACTTGCATTGTTGACTAGCTGGACGACACAGACAGATGCATGGACGGACGCAAGGATTGCTACAACGGATGGATGGACGCATGAACAGACGGAGGAGCGAATGCATGGACGAACGCAGGCACGGACGCACGGATGGACGTGCGGACGCACGTACAGACACACGCACGGGTGGGTGGATGGATGCACGGACGGTCACACAGACGGACGCATATATGATGAGAACATGCGAGATGGTGGTACTTTAAGTGTTGACTGGATGGACGAACGGACACATAGACAGATGCATGGACGAACCGCACGGATGGCTGCACGAACGGATGGACGCATGGACGGACGCAGGGGTGGATGCATGGACGAATGCAGAGACGGACGCACGGATGGACGAACGAACAGATGCACGCATGGCGGATGGACGCATGGATGAACGCACAGGATAGGGTGGATGGACGCATGGACGGTCACACAGACGGACGCATGGACGGATGGAAGCAAGAACGAATGAATGGATGGATGCTTCGCCCCACTCTCCATCATTCGCCCCATGGATATGCTGCCATTTTTTTGACGAGCACAACTTGAGATGCCCAAGGGCTCGAAGAGGGTTGAACAATTCCTTTGGCTAGCACCTAGTTGACTACTTCTTGAATACCTTACGCTCTGGGGCAGACACCCGGTATGGTCGGTGGTGAATGGAAGGAAAATCAGCAGTATTAATGTTTTGTTTTACGAGGGAAGTCTAACCGAGTGGACTGCTGTCGATGTCAAATGTGTCGCGGTATAAAGCCAGAAGGCTGCATAGGGGTATCGGATTGCTCACGTTCGAGTTTCGGGTCGTCATAGGGTGCAAGCCCGCACCGAGGTATGTAGCATCCTAAGGCCACATAGAAGATCGGAGCATGCGTCTGCCCCAAAAGCAGTGATTTGGGCGTCTATTAAGGTCGCAGCATGGCGACTGAAGTTCCATGTGGTAGTATTTGCTGCCTGAAACCGAAATTGATAATGGGCAGACATTCCAGGTTAGAGACCATGGTTACGACGGAGAGTGGCACAGTAACATCGCGGGCCTGGAGAACATCAGGAATAGGCGTGGCGACATAATCGCCGTCAATAATGGGTTAACTTGTTGCGAATTCAATGAATTTGAGGAATTTTGGCGGTATCCGATTGAAGTCTGTGGTACGACGTTTTTTCGGTAGCTTGGGACAAGAGTGGAAGAAGTGGAAGTTCTAAACTAAACAAAGAGTGCCCGCGTAACAGTCGATCAGGGCAGAATGCATCAATAAGTCCATCCCGAAGATGAGGTCATGAGGGCAATTGTCGAGCACGGAAAATAAAACAGGAACACGGCGGCCAGCAAGGCTAATACGAGCGGTACACATTCCAATGATGGTGGACAATTCCCCTATCGGCGACACGGGTGGATTGTGCTGCGGCAGGCGTGAGTACTTTTTTGAGGTGGCGACAGAGACGAGCACCCATTACAGAAACCTGAGCTCCAGTGTCAACTAACCCGTCAAAGAAAGAACCGTCCACATGAACTTCCAGCAAGTTCTTATTAGTAGAGAGCGTCAACGAAGGATTTTGCTCAGTCGCACTTGATGCAGCAGTGCAGCAGCACTACCTCCAGGAGCTGCATGATCTAGTTTTCCGTCCAGGAAGATCCTTAGTTATTCGGCGAAGGGATAGGCGGCGGGGTTGGGGCGACGGAGAACGGCGGCGTTGCGTGACTGTGAACGAGCGGTAGGAGTGGCTGTTAGGTGCGTCGGGAAGCAGAATCTCACGGCTGGCGAATACCTGACGGGGGTCCACTTATGGGCGAGGAGAAGAAGAAAATTGGCTCCAATGGGGAGGGGCGGTCGAAGTGTTGCGCAAGTAGCGGGAGGCATGTCTAACTCGGCGACAGCGGAAGCAGATTGGCTTGTCGTCTGCTGTTTTCCATTCCGTCGGATTGCGAGATCTTGGGCAGAAAATATGAATCATAGCGTGGTGCATTCATTGGTATCAGTCTGTAGTCCGGTCGGGAGACGGAGCAGGTGACGGAAAAATCAAGATTAGCGATTTCTTGCCGCACGACTGCCTGAATAACTGACAACCGTCGGAGGTGTATTGCACAGTGCCCTGGTAGAGTGGAAGTGGATGAAATGGCCCCAGACGGGCCGCCTCAAGCTCGCGCCGAACGATGCGTGTAACATTCCATACAAGGGTGGTGTGGCACCGACATCGGTGCAGGTTGACGTGAGAGCCGAGTTAGGGAGCCATGGAAATTGAAGCAGAACTCGGCGGTTTTGGGCCATTTCAAAGCGGTGGCATTTCTTAAGTATGAGATAAACGCTCGTGACGTTGTTGTATACACAAGCAAGTTGAAAGGGTCGTCCCGCGATGCCCTTGAGCATGTGGCCCACCTTGTCGCTCACGACAATTACGATGTTATGGAAGAGAAGAGACGCCATACCGACGAGGCTGTGGATGAATTATGTTTCAAACTAGCAGCAGCGGCGTGACCAGTTGACCAGACAACGAGTGATGATGATGATTATGATGATGGTGATGATGATGATGGTGATGATGATGATGGTGATGAGTGATGATGATGATGATTCCACAGCCATGGCTTGTACCCACTCAGGGGGATCGGCCAAGCATTGGTGACTTAATTCAGTGACTCTTCGTCCTCCTTGTCAGGCACGCACGCGCATCGTATTACAAAATGTCAACATGCATGTGGCAATATATTCAGTTATGTCTTACCAACTTGCCCAAGTTTGCACGATTCATAAGTTAAATGGGACTACGAAACCCCTGCAGGTCCCACGCGTTAACGTGTTAGCTTGAATGGTGGATAAATTGAAAAAATTGCAAGAAAATGACCCATCGAATACATTGTGTGAGCAGAAATTAGGAGAGACCATATGAATAAAGAAAGTAGAAAAGTAGCACGATTTATCAAACAGAATGGACTGGCATATCGCAACTGTGTGTTCAGTTCAGAGGCATGAAGTACACCAGCTCTTGGTACGTGAGGAATTATAAAGCGAAGTGTGGCAACAGGCCGGACGATAGTTATAGCGCGAGATCAGAACGATGACAAAGAGACAAGAAAAACACATCGTTCTGATCTCGTGCTATAACCATCGTCATGTCATACCAACTAGCCCAAGCTGCCACACTAAGTTGCAACAGGCACTTGTGGGTGTAATGTCAGGCATCGTGGCATAAAAAATACGTTGCAGAGGATTCCAGAAGGATACTTTTGGAGTAAGGGCACAGAGCAATGTAAAAAGATATGTCAAGTCCTGCAACGTGTGGCAAAAAACGGTCACTAAGAAAGAGAGTTTGGACAAAATCCAAGCAGTAGGGAGACCTAAAACGAAAAAAAAAGTTCATATATTTCTATAGGGTGGACGGAGTTTATAGAGAACTTACACCGCAGTATGCAGAAATAGCAGTACCCCCTTATTGAGTGAACCAATAAAGGCGCAAGTAATCTAGTAGATTGTGATACGGCTCACGAGGTGGCATTTCAGTGGTCAAGGTGAAATGGCACGCTCTCCCATTCTTTTGGCACCGCATATTCAAACGAAGTTCGTGCTACGAACTGATGCTTCGAATACAGATTGGGAGAAGTACTCCTGCGCAAGCAAAACGGAAACTTCCACCTAGTGTTCTTCGCTACAGAAAGCTGAATAGCGCCAAACAGAACTATTCTACTATTGAAAAGCAATGTTCGGTATTGTTATGAGCCGTAAAAAGGTTTCATATATATTTTTTGGTAAGCAATTCAGTGTCCAAACGGGTGATCAAGCAATCGGTTTTTTGAGTAAAGCAATGCTAACAAAGGAAGGGTGATGACGTGTAGCCGGACGTTCCAGGAATGCAGTTTTCATATAATATATATGAAGGGCCGACAAAATATTGGAGCAGATTTCAGAAGTTGGGCGGCTATGGTAAACTGGTTCAGATGTGAACATATCAACTTTGGGTGCATAGAGAACATTGTTTGAATAGTACATTGTGCGTAGAGGACATGGTACGCATATAAATGACAACATCAATAGCATATAAACAAAAGCGCAGTTTAAATTGCGCGACAATGTGGTCAGAGGAAAACTGAATTCAATTCTACGCAAGGAAGGCCTGGAGCAAAACGTTCGGCTCAAGGGGCCAAAAGCAAAACGGAGGAAATGAGCAGTTTTCAGAAAGAACACTGCCCTGGTATCTGCATGTATCACTGCAAATTTTGTTGAAGTCTTGCGTCTGGAGAGAGCGGACAAAGCGTTTGTTTGCTGTTCTGTGCGAGAAAGTTGGTGAATTGTATTCTGGAGACGATGAGTTAGAGTGCCTCGATGCGAGACAGACAGACAGACAGACAGACAGACAGACAGACAGACAGACAGACAGACAGACAGACAGACAGACAGACAGACAGACAGACAGACAGACAGACAGACAGACAGACAGACAGACAGACAGACAGACAGGCAGGCAGGCAGACAGACAGACAGACAGACAGGCAGGCAGGCGGGCGGGCGGGCGGGCGGGCGGGCGGGCGGGCAGGCAGACAAGACTAAACTTTTTGCTTCGAAGTAACCGTAAGAAAGACTATCGCCTTTCAAAAACTCTTAAAGACAAGGGCCAATGTAGCAGGGCGTGAGGCCCGTGCTGGGAAGGCGGTGGTGGTGCACGTGACCCCGATGATGCGAATACATGCCACGTCGACGAGCGAGATTGGACACAGAGGCTCGCAGAACGCGACCGGAGCCGCAAAACTACTTTCGTCAGTTTAGCATTCACACAATTAACCTTAACGAATTAAATATTGGCAGATCGCACGCACAGTGAGAAATAATTTTATGCGAAGCGCAAATGAGGAAGGTTGAAATGTCACTTTAAAATCAGCACAATGTCACGAGACGCATGGACGTAGTACATACAAAATACAAGTAGAAATGTCAAGCGAACTCGCGTATCTGGATAAGGTGCAAGTATGTTGTTAATCCTTGCGTAAGGACAGCACCACTAATGTTTACAATACCAGCAACCAGCAGTGCTGGCATGTAAATATTGCCGCACATCACTGCCATATATAGTCGTGTAACACTTTATAAGGCAGCGTCAATTTACCCTCAAAGGCAGATGCACACGAGCCTCTACCGATCGGCGTGCTCTTCAAGTGCAAGTCATGAACCGGATGGCCGGTGACCCTGCCGAGGAAGAAACATGCTGCCTTCGTTTTTTCCAGCTGAGGCGCGCAAACGACCAATCGTTCGCAGCAGTTTGATAAGATAGCTGAGCGTCTAGCTGCCCAAATGAGCATTTTTAGCTCGCCAACGATATTTAGGGAACAATTGTGTTTACATTATGATATGCCAGCATTAAAATGTGTTTCTGTGCCACTTCTTAAATTGAGCATGGTGTGTGAAGGACGTTGCTTATCTGCATGTGCAATCTGACATGTGCTGTAGCATTTTCACCATTAAAGTTTGACTAACGCACTCACCACGATACGAAAATGCTATTTATACCGACAAATACGCGTTGTAAATGCAGACAAAATTTTTTGAGCGAGACTATTTCTTCTATCCCGGAGCAAATCGGCTGTTGTGCTTCACTCATCTGGGCGAGGCTTCTTCTGTCCTATAAAGTTTTACCCGGCTATAGTGATTATGACGCTTGTGCCTGGCATTTGTGTTCATCTTCTATTCACGCAATGTAATACCAAATTTGGTACACGTGAAGCAAGTGAAATGGCCCCGAGTGCGCTATGAGCATAGCAGGTAGGCATGTTTTACATGACATGCATGTCATTATTATCGTGTTTGGACGCGTAATTTACCTTCGTCATCCGTTCGCGTGACGTTATACCAAATTTGGTATATGAGAAGCCGCCAACAGCGCAATATGTATTCATGTTCTTACAGGACACACATATTATTGATTGTACTGTTTGCATTAGTCATATACCTTCTTCATTCATTCACGTTACGGAGTCCTAAACTTGGTATATAGGAAGCTAGCAAAACGGCCTCGAGTGCACCATGAGCATGGTATGTAGTCATGTTCCTACGTGACACAGACGTCATGATTATCGTGTTTGCACCAGGCACATATCTTCGTCATTCATTCACGTTACGGTATAGTAAATTCGGTATATGGGAAACTAGCGAAACGGCCACGAGCACACCATGAGCATAGTATGTAGTAATGTTCCAACATGACACACATGTCAAGATTATCCAGCTCGCACCAGTCATACAGCATCGTC
>NW_027465431.1:0-27750 GCF_043290135.1 Rhipicephalus microplus | reverse complement strand
GTCAGGTATTCTTACGAGAACGCCAATTTAATACTATTGCATGATAACTGCAATATGAGTTACGTATTTTTCACTCTATATTTTTTTCATGATGCTGCTAGTCAAAACGTGCCTAAACAACACTTTTGGGAGAACGTTTTGCGAGCGAAAAAATCACTATTGCGCCAATTTGTAGTTTGGCTTTTTCCACTAACGACTAAGCAAAATGCAAAGCACGCTTTACAGGAGCAAACCTCACAGTTACGCTGTAGGAGAGTGCATGAAATTTCAGGCAAGGCTACGGTCCTCAGCCGCAGTTTAGACTCAGCGTCAAAGCGTACTGGCGACATGCGGTAATTGGACGAACGGCGTTATCAATAGACATTATCAGCTTTCTTTACGTCATCATATTTTATTGTGTGCGTATAGATGTACCACCTTCGTTTCTTGTCCTTTCCTCTGTTTCATTTCTATTATTCCCCATTTCCCCAACCACAAGTGTAGTGTAGCCAACCGAGCCAAGCTTGGTTAATCTCCCTTCCTTTCCTCACTATTTCTCCCTCTCTCTCTCTCTCTCTCAGTGGCTCTCGCATGAGATGGGCGACTCCTTTTACCCTGCTCGAAACGGACCACTTTGGTTAATACAAATTGCGAAAGTTTTTTGTGCTCTGCAGTATATTTACACTGCACTGCAGTAAAATACCTATCGTTCTTGCGCTTCCGCGTGGCACATATTGGATGTCCTATGATCCTCGCAAGACAGCTGAGCTGAATGAAGAATTGAAATTCAAATTAAGGTGGCACAAACTTGATCTGCATAATTTTTCACGGTGCGGACATACAAGTGAAGCGTTTGAAAACACGTGTCTGGCTCTTATCTATTCGTCAAGTTTGTGTAGTGTACCTGTTACATTGAAAACTTTGTTAAGCGGGCTCCCTAGCCAGCAAGAAATTCAGAACTGCGCAGAAAAGCGTGGTAGCGCATAAAACCGACACTAAACTTGGCAAGACTGTCAGAGCTACGGCGGATACCACACATGCGTGGCTAAGTGCCGAAGCGTGGTCCGGGTTGAAGAGTAAATGTGGTGGCTTTGTTAGACTCTCGTGAATCACAGCGGTTCTGCAAGGTGTCTCACACGCGCATTAGCACGTGCGTTTAAGTGCGAGCTCGCTGACGGAAGCAACGGTAATCTTAGCTCCGCAAACGCTTTAACTCAGAACACGAGGGGCTCGCTATTTTCTTGTCCATTTCACCTCGGCAACGCTCGCCTGAACGGAAGCTCTAATATGTGCGTAAAGCACAGTGCAAGGCTTGTTTCACTTGAAGTATCAGCAATCACAGGGTTCCCAACCATTCGCGAACGGGGTGTTAGGAGCAGATATTTTCAAGAGGTGAAGCCCCTTACGCCGTTGATCGTATGTCTCGTGTCGTCGTGGTCTTCGTAGTAGCCAAATGCATTGCATTGCAGGTCAATTAAATTGGTGTGACAGCATATCCATGAAGTGAATGATAATGAGTGGGACGAAGCGTTCATCCAGTTCGTCCATGCTTTCGTGCGTCCATCCTTTTGTGCATCCATCCGTTCATGCGTCCGTCTATGCGTCCGTTCGTCTGACCGTTTCCTCCGTCCATGCGTCCATCGATGCGTCTATACGTCCAACCATTTGTCGGTCTGTGCGCCCATCCATGCGTCCATGCGTCCCGTCCGTTCATTCGCTGAACACTACTCGTCACCATTCACCCTCGTGGATATGCTGTGTTTCTTTTTTTGTTCACGGGAAGGCTGGTAATTCTGGCAACTAAGAGTGGGTAATATTGTCGTACAGCCGCGTGCGATAAACTTCAGGCGGTTGTTCGTTTCTTTTTGTGTGTTTTTTGTGTTTAGCACGGATGGCTCAGAGAGAGAGGAACAGGTAGCTAGAGAGCAAAGGTTTTATCGAGAGAAAACAAAACACGAGCGATACTGCTTGTAGAGTAGTCCGAAAACTGTTTTGGTTGCTGTCGTTAGGGAGGACGCGGGGGTCAACGACGAATGCCTGTTCGGTGAGGCTCGCCGAAGAGTCACTATCCGAGTAATGGCTATTCGGTGACGTTCGCCGTGTTCCGTAGACATTAATGCACGTGTTGTATTATGCTCGAGGGTGCAGACTTGCCATTTATATATGGGCTCTGCCGAGAAAATAAAAACTGGCGACAGCGTGAGGGAGATGGTGCCGATTGAGATGGGACCGGCGTGTACCAATGTTGTCCACCAACGGGGGCGTTGGCGGTGGAAACGCGCCATAAGAGGAGAGTAGAGCACTAAGGCTACAGGTGACACATGTGCGTGGACAGCAGTTTTTGCTCGTATGCAAACAAACGCGCACACAAAGCACGCGAAATCACCGTGGTTCCCCGCGGGAAAGGTAATGTGATAATGGAGTTAAGCAAGCTGGAGGTACAAGATCATCACTGCCGCTTCTATGTCTTTGTTAAGAAAGAACGACGACCCGATTCCCGCGCACAGCTACATTATCTTCGCCTCTAGCCTAGTGTTCACGTCCCGCGCAGTTTTGTGCAGCGCCACGTTGGCCAATACTTGAAATGAAGTGAAGGCGACAGAATATATGCTCTCTTGGCTGCGCGTGAGCTTCAGGTTTTCAAGAGGCGAAGAGAAATTCGAGAATGTGGCCTCGCCTGCCTTACGAAAATTTTGAGAAAGTCTCTGTGAACCTATTTAAACAAACTTAATGTCAAGCATTCAAGTAGCGCTCTAACGACAAGCTGCAAGTAATTGTTTTCTTAACCGTGATGGCATTGTAAATATTTGATAAATACCAACTAATTACTGAAAGCTGAATTTTATCTCCCTATTTTAAACATAATTTTATATCAATGAACTAGCTGTCTGGACATCCATATGGCTTTAGTTTGTGGGCATGGCCTTTTAGAAGCGCCAAATAGTTTTAGAAACTAACTTCTTATATTGTAGTTTGCCATTACGACACGTAACGAATTACTTATCGACAATGTGGAAATGTCGTTTTTTGCTTACTAAAACTAGATATTTGAAATCTGATGGCAAAATGGAAATCTGTATTCAATAATACAGATGCTTGGTAATATTTAATAAGGTAGTATAAAAATAAAAGAAAAATTATCTTAAGACCCTCATCCCCCCTTAAGGAAACGGTACTTGTAAACCTAAGTACATGGTCTAGCATTCCACCCCCACTGAAATGCGACCACCACGACTGAGTCCCATGACCACTTGGCCATCGTAGCGAGTGCTTGGGTGATGAGAGAACCGTATTTAAAAAGTCCAGTATAGACGAGAAACTAGCTCCAATAATCTTATCCTAATCTAATGCTAAATTCAGAAAAAAAGATAGAACATTGTAACGCAGTGTTTTGAGCATGTTGGGTATGACATCATAAAACTCATAAGCACGAAGAAGACGATAGTATGAGACACAAGCATTATCGTAAATATGAAGAATTTTCCTCGAGTGTGTAGCATGCAATTGCAGTAGTTCTTTCCACCACCTAACTTGCTACATTGAAGATACCCTTACGCCATCAGCACAACCTTTGAACTTAGGTGTGGCCAACAGGCACCTAGATTGAAGCATCGTCATTTTGCGGGGTTACCTAATGTAATCCGCATCCCAGCAGAGGCAACAGTGCGCGCAATTGTTTGATTAGAGGCACTATGGGCAAACGACACCGTCAGGCAAGAAAAAGGAGTATGTGATCGAGGGAGCGAAATAAACATAATAGATGACGAAACGGCGTGCGAGGACATGTCTCTCGTGCAATCAACGAGTCACTTATGATGATCGTCGGAGAGAAAAAGAAAGGATACTTCGGAGCAGCGCTGTAACTCCAGAAATAAGTAGAACGAATAGCATGGGGCCATAAAAGCATGCAGAAACGAGACAAACAGCACATTCTACGGATTCCGCGCGCTTTCAACTGGATGACGTAGTCATTGTGACGTCCACAGGAAACCGAGCTCGCATGGACCGCCTTCACCCCCGCTAAGGTGGTCGAACCATTCAATCTCTGTGCAATCAAATCCAAATAAAATGTACTGTCGTGACCAGTAGGAAATGTCACACGGAAATCACTTGCAAGAAACAATTGATGGTGAAAGTGATTGGCATGGAAAAGGACTTCATAACACCAGGTTTTAGGGGTCAAGCATCTATAAGGCGTGAATCTGTCCATCCTCATATGTTAGTAGTAGTAGTAGTAGTAGTAGTAGTAGTAGTAGTAGTAGTAGTAGTAGTAGTAGTAGTAGTAGTAGTAGTAGTAGTAGTAGTAGTAGTGTAGCCATAATGACCCATACCCGCTCTAGAGAGAGCATGGGCCACAGGGGATGCGAGATGGGAGATGGCGGTACTTGGAGTATTCACTAGATGGATGGACAGACTAGCAGACGGACGGATGGACAGACTAGCAGACGGGCGGATGGATGAATGCACGAAGGCGCGGACGTAACGACAGGTGGATGCACGAACGGACAGGCAGACGGATGGACAGACTCATGGATGGACGCATGGGCAGACGGACAGACGCATGGATGGACGTACGGAGGATCACACAGACGGACGGAAGCAAGAACGAACGGACGTACGGAAGCATGAACGGGCTGAGATACGCTTCGCCCCACTCATCATCATTCACTCCGTGGATATGTGGTGATTTTTAGATAAAACGGTGCCTCCTGCTAATAGTTTTTTTTTATTCGTATGCACACAGCTTTAAAGTTTGAAGTTTGAAGTTTATCAGTAACAAAATAGCAATACGTTATATGAAGGAGACGTTTTACAAAGTAGGGCCCTATAGCTCCAAGACTAAGGGGGGACCCACGATAAAGAAAGCATGAAAAAATTCAAGGGAAAGTGACAAGTCAATGTATTATTAACAGAACAGTGTTAGAAAACTGCTATAGAAAAATAACGAAGCTATTAAACGTAGTAATACACTCAACTACAGCAATGCGATTGCTGAATCACAATTCGGAAAAGACAACATATAATAAGTTTTGGGATAGAAGGTATAATTTCAATGTTTCTTTGAATGTATACAGGTTACTTAAAAATTCATGTTTGGTTTGAACGAGTTTCATAATGAAATGGCTGTGAATGACAATAACATTATGCCGTAATTAATGCAAACATTTGGTAGTAATAAACTTCGTTTTAATGCGAAGCGAGTGCGGTCAGTGTTGATCGTTAAGTCACGGCTGATGAGGTCGAAGAGTTAATTATATTAAAAAAACAAATGCGATTTATTTAAAATAACTTACTAATACACAGAATATTACGTTGTCGAAGTAATGAAATGGCGTTAGGACAACGAGGGCTAAAAGTTACACATAACCAAGTTGTATATCAGCACTAATCGCCAGTGAAACTCTAACACAGTGGTCCTTTTATGTTGGCTAGAGAAGCGGCTTTACTTTTCCTAATAAGGAACCTTATTGACCAATCTCCTTTTGGCAAAAAAAAAAAACGCCAGGCCTGTGCGGCATAGGCACCGCTCAGTCGCAACGAAAGCTAGAAGAGTCTTTTCAGAACCTTTCAGAGTAATTTTCAAAACACTAATGGAGTAACTACTGCGAACACACTTGCTTGGTACCCACTAGGCATTAATAACTAACCTTTAGGTAGTAGGCCGGCATTCCATATGCAATTTATCATCATTCTTCTGAGAAGCATGGTATCCGCTAAACACATGCAAGGAATTTTGTGCCAATTGTCCACGCAGTGGCTGACGACGATGAGGAATTATGGCTGCAGTGGGTATGCGCCACAGTTAATAGGGGAACAAGAAACAAGCTTTTGTAATGGTTTGGAGCATTGGATGGCCCAATTGCTACGCTATTCGCATCGTGCTACGACTGGTTGGTCTTTCACTGTTGTAAAACGCTTTATAAGTCGTATTAACGCGATTGCTTTCCCGACATCAAGCCTGCCTAAGGCAAGTTTGACAAGTCACAAGCACCGGTGTAGCTCTGTGTGGTAGAATACTGGGCTGGCACTCAGTGGACCCGGGTTCAGGCAGCGGCGGTGAACAACAACTGCGCAAAAAGCCATTATATCTTCTCTGTCACAATTATTTCTACCATTTACCACAGCTTCAAACATATATATATACGTCACTTCCGGGGTCGTACCTACGTATATGGAAGCATGTTGACGATGGGCCTTCAGGTAAGAAACTTTTGCGCTTTTGGCGACCTTTTTGGCACTGTCCGAGGCTGTGGCTCCGCAAGCTGCACAGAACAGCCTCCCACCACCCCTGGTGTTCCGCCTTTAGCCACAAAAAATTATATCTTGTTCCAAAAGGACTTGTTTTGGGGCTAGTTGGTGCAATACTTGGTGCAGAAGACTGAGACGCAAAAAACATATTGTGAAGGAGGAAGACCAGAAGAGAAGAAAGAACAGCGCCAACTACCAACGGTTTAATGACCGTCTAGGAAACGCACGGGAAAGAAGACAAACCCGCACGTGCATGCACAGCCAACAAACAGCGCACAGCGTCACGATATGGTCAAACGGGACGTTCCATTATTGACAGACTGAGGGAGCATGCAATAGTTTAGGCAAAAGTGATCATGCGCATCTTCCAGCGCACTGTAAAGCCTGCGGATGTGTGTCATTGTTTTAGAAAACGGCGATTCTTGTAGGAGCAAAAACAAACAGCTAGAGAGCTCTGGGAAGCCTATTTCATCAAAAAGAAAGGGCCCGATTGTATCAGTGATACATCTATTGTGTTGTACTCAACAGAAATGCAGTTTTTTGATAACGTAGTGCCTTTATCGTGACGCTGTGCGATGTTTGTTGGCTGTGCACGTATGCGCGGTATTGTCTTTTTTCCTGTGCGTTTCCAAGACGGTCAATAAACAGAGGGTAGTTGGTGCTGTTCTTTCTTCTCTTCTGCTCTTCCTGCTTCACGATATGTTTTTTTTGCGCCTCAGTCTTCTGCACCATATATCTTGTTCTAGTCATTTGGAATAAGGTGATGAAGTACGACTCCGGTGCTAGAGCAGAAGTTGTAGTTAAAGAGAAGGAAGAGAGGTTAACCAGAAAAGATTCTGGCTGCCCACCAGACAATGCGGGATTGGATAAGGGACATAGAAAAACGCGAGAAATGGGGTAAGGACAAAACATCAGTTAGCGATTGTAAGACAGAAGAAGTGTTCCAGATCGTCAGTGGAACAGAGCCTACGGAATGTATATATTAAATGTACGACATTCACGAAACGGTGAAACGATGCCCTGTGGACGAGACGCGGCTTCAAGAGCAGGCAGTCTTGAGGGCGTTCAGTAAACGAGTAGGAAGAAAAAAAAAACTACAAGGAGTGAAGATACGTGGCGTTTGAAGTTTACAACTGTATGTGCGTGATGCTGATAATGGTGCTCCAGAGAAGCACGTGTTACACGCTGGGAAACAAATTTTGGAAAGCCTTGGGGATCGAGAAACATGGCGACGTCGGCGTCGAACAGTGCACGGCCTATATAGCTTTTTTTTTTTTGTGTGTGGTACGAAGTCCCCGCGTACCTGTGAGAAACCTAGCGCGGCATTGCTACAGGACCACCCCGAGGGAAAAAAGAAAGAAAAGACACAGCAGAGGAAAACCCATTGTACACAAGCACAGTCAAGGTAAATGGTATTGAACTTTGAAATATTTATTTATTTATTTACTTATTTATTCATTTATTTATTTGTTTATTTAATTCTTTACGAAGAGGATAGGCGTAGTTTCCCGTTCTTCTGGGGAGCGAAGCGTCAAGTCGGGCTAGCAGCACATTCTGATGGGCATAAAGGCAATAAATTTCACAGCAAGAGGATGAGAAAAATAACAAGAGCGAGGAGGCGTCAATTTTTCCGGCTTGAGATGCAAAATCATGGATGGGCGACAGAATGAGCATAGAGAGGGTAAAAGATGACGATAGATAGATAGATAGATAGATAGATAGATAGATAGATAGATAGATAGATAGATAGATAGATAGATAGATAGATAGATAGATAGATAGATAGATAGATAGATAGATAGATAGATAGATAGATAGATAGATAGATAGATAGATAGACAGACAGACAGACAGACAGACAGACAGACAGACAGACAGACAGACAGACAGACAGACAGACAGACAGACAGACAGACAGACAGACAGACAGACAGACAGACAGACAGACAGACAGACAGACAGGACAGATAGATAGATAGATAGATAGATAGATAGATAGATAGATAGATAGATAGATAGATAGATAGATAGATAGATAGATAGATAGATAGATAGATAGATAGATAGATAGATAGATAGATAGATAGATAGATAGATAGATAGATAGATAGATAGATAGATAGATAGATAGATAGATAGATAGATAGATAGATAGATAGATAGATAGATAGAAGATAGATAGATAGATAGATAGATAGATAGATAGATAGATAGATAGATAGATAGATAGATAGATAGATAGATAGATAGATAGATAGATAGATAGATAGATAGATAGTAGATAGATAGATAGATAGATAGATAGATAGATAGATAGATAGATAGATAGATTGATAGATAGATAGATAGATAGATAGATAGATAGATAGATAGATAGATAGATAGATAGATAGATAGATAGATAGATAGATAGATCGATAGATAGATAGAAAAGAAGAAAGAAACTGCCAAAGTACCTGCAGTTCACGAAAGAATGCTTCGCATTGAAAAGAACGCATCCTCAAATGATGAAAAGAACTTGTCTCAGTCTCAGGTGGAAACAGTTAAGAAACAGAGACAGAGAGACTAGAAAGCCATCTTTGTGCCTAAGTGGTAGCTTTTCCAGTGTCTCCTCTCTTTAGAGTGGGATAGTGTGGTCTCCTAAACATCTTAGCAATTTAAAAAACGAAGAGGAGAAAGCGTGGTGTCACGCAAACACGTGATCGGTTGGCTATCCTATAGGTGGGGAATGGAAAAAGAAAAATAATAAGTATGATTGAGAAGAAATAATCATACAGCATACCTTATGCATTCACCTGAGACGTCTCAAAGGCGACAACCATATTTTTATTCTCCACCAATCTTATAATCCTCCACCGCTACGGAGGAAAGAAAAAAAAAGGAGCGAGCATGACGTCACGAAGTCAGTCAAGGCAAGCCAAACAGATGGGCACAACACGTGAACTTTTGCGCAATACGTAACCAGAAACGAGACTTTCCGATGCTTCGGAGCGTGGCACCCGGTAGCTTTTATTTGAAACGCGCTTGTTAGGCACAGACTGGTCAGCTCATGCAGGAGTTAAAAAACGAAACACCACAGAGAGTACTAAAACCGAGAGTACCTACCACCGACGTTTTGGTCACGTGTTGGGCCGACTAGGTGGCTTCACTCGTGTGACGTAATGCTTCCCTTTCTCTTCTTTTCTGTCCCGACATGTCCGCCACCCTCTTGCCAATACTTTTCTGCACTTAACCTGGTTTTCTCGCTTTAGTTTTGCGACACAAATAGGTGGGAGACAAATTTGGCTTTCTTCGATCAGCCTTCTCATGGTTTATATGGAGAAGAAATGTAACAGGGTAACCGAATTGCCAAGAACGAAGTATGTTGCCATCGTATCAATACATAATTTTATGGACTCGGCTGCATTGAGTTTTCAGAAATGTAATTCGCGGAACCTTTTTGCCTTCAGCAGTGCTCACCCATTGGACTCACACCATCGGCGACAGCTTTCAGTGATTGAGGTTGTAAACTTTTCTCTTCGTTTTAGAAAAAAAAAAGAGAAAATGTTGTTGACGTTAAAATCGCTCAGATATGCCTCCTCAAAGGCCTGCAGTTCTACAAACAGTCTGCAGAAAGACGATAATTGGTTTCTTGCCGTGGTGCAGACACAATTCAATGAAGGCCTGTCAATCTCAGGCCTCCCAGGGCCACACTCGCCACAGGCTCTGCTGCTTTTTTTTAGTGAGCCTACTGGACAAAAGTACAAATAAAAATGACGTACGCCTTTCGTTCTATGCGAGAAAAACTCCGAAACGCGAAGGTGCCTTGGGACATTTACAAAGGTCGATGGTACAACTTTTTTTCCCTCGAGTCCTTCCAACGGTGAATCAGTGTGCTCACGAAAACGCAACTTTCAGCTCCCCCACATTCTACGCAGCTTTACGCCGAGCCACCCTACCACCACAGCCAAAGCGGCTTGTTCCGTTCCTGTTGACAGAAGAAAGGGGGCTATTTTGTCTGTTGGATTTACCGAAGGCGAAAGGAACCACACTTTATTACAAATAGATCATTGAAAAGTCGACGCGCTCTCATATTTTTTTTTCAAAGTTCGTTAACTCTCGTGACAGATTATATGCTCAGGACCATGATAACAGTAGTACACATATACATTCCTACATGAATTCCCAGGCCTATTCGTCCGAGGGTGCCTGTAGGAAGGTGTAGTGAGACGGAGCTCGATGCGGTCGTTTACTGCAAAGACAGCGTAGCCTGTTTGATGCGGTACATTTCTGGCGATAACATTGGTGGAGTTCTGCTTTGATCTGATGAATTTCGACTTTTTGAATTCTGGACGCATTTTCTAGCCAAATCCACAAAACAAATCTCGCGTCATTGAGTCGTTCCGATCCTGGTTCAAGCTTGAGTTAAACGCACAACTCAGGAACTAGCTGCAGAACATCTTCCTCCTGTGTCCTTCTGTTTGATAGACTTTACTATTTAACTGTATTTTGCTGTTTTCCCCGTTCTTATTCAAAAGTTGAACGTCATGATCGCTTTACTTAGCCTGCTTTGAACTATTGTAAAGTTCTTGGAAAGTGGTTCTTGGACAGTGGTATCTTCGGTACAATATTGAGAGCTTCATTATAAAAATCTTCTATTTTTCCTCTTCTCTTTCTTATTAGTGCCTGTCTTTTTACTGTCTCTTTTCCTCACCATTATGACCGTTGCGTCCTAAATTGGTTCCAAGTGTGGAGTATTATAACTATTAATGCGTAATTGAAAACGTTTCTTTATATTTCTTGTATTTGTAACATTCCTTATATTGCCAAGTTTAGTTGCTCACAAAGGGGGGTTGAAATACCAAGTTTTGGGAATTTTTTATTTTTAAGATCGAGCCGCAAGTCCTCAATACCGAACGTCTGACACAACGCACCAGGCATTGTTGGCTAACTGTTTTGTAGAATATCTGACAGTTGCAGCCAAATAGCCTCCACTATTCAGTGTTCCCCCACTGAACAAACGTTATTGTGAAACAGAGGAAAGCAGATTATACTTGAAACACTCAGCGCTATTTAGGTATACGTAAATGAATAGCGTGAAACGGTCCCAAGTAAGCTTAACTGTTCATAGAGTGATCGCCTGGTGTTTTGCACGGAAATAGAAATACAAAAAGCGAGAGCGACGCATACGATTGTACGATGCGATTTCGAACCATCATTGATATCATCCCTGCGTTTTACATTTTTTTTTTATTTGGCGCATCGAAGTAATAATAATCCAGTGTCACAAATGTAAGCCAGCAGTGGTGAATATACCACGAAAAAGTAATATCTTTCATTAGATGAGCTGAACGTGAGTAGTTTCTGGCACTTTGTTAATCAAAAAGAAAGAAGAAAGGACAATAACAACAAGAGAGAAGGCAGCCAGGCTAACCAGGCACATGGCAAGTTTGCTAGCCTACAAAAGTGAAGAAAAAAAGTACAGCGAAACGGTGACTTGAACAATAGCAATGCAGGAATCACTCCTCAATCAACTCAAATAATAATGACTGCAGCGATTGCTTCTAACGCAAGTAGGAAAATCTGTCTTTGCCCAATCGAATTTTAACTTATTTTGTTGCTTTTACGTTTACTTCTTACATGAAAACGTCCTAGTTTTGACGTATAATTGGTAATAAAACAAGTGACTATCCGGTCTATAGATCTTGGCGAAGGACACAACTCTAACGGCTTATTGAATGGCAATTTTTATGGCCGATGTTGGAGCCCCCCTGCAAGTTAGCTACCTATGTGTGGACATGAATGAGGAAAAAAGCCACCACGCCAGTTTGCACCGGGACCATTTGAAATTCGACGTACCGTCGGCATTCCTTAGCGTTCATTTGTGCAATGCACACTCTTGGAAGTACCTTCTCGTCCCATACCTTTGACACAGTCCGTCTAGATGGTAGGGTGGTTCTAGTGTTAGGCTCAAGATCAGAAAATCATGGGTTTGATTCTTCAGCGGTGGTCACACTTCGATTGAGGCGACATGTCGGAGGCCCATGTATTTATGGATGTTCATGTACGTTAAAATTCCAGAAGGCTGAAATTTCCCGAGTCCTCAACTACGGCGTGTCTTATAATCATATTGTTGTTTCAACACGTATTGTATCAAATGATACTACTGACGCTAGTTTGCACTGATGCCAGAGTCTGTAACGATGAAGAAAGAATAAGATTTCGGTGTGGACCGAAAACGTCAACGTAAGCACATCGCGTAAGAGTAATAAACTTGTGACTATGTAGAGGAAACAGCTGAAGCTTGGCGCGGCATAGTACAGAGTTGCTTTCTTGGGTGTTTCACGACCGCAGCATATTGTTAGAAATAACCAACAAAAGAGACACATGCTGCATGGTTGTTAGTCAAGCAATGGCTTCTCAAATAGCGATTTGCCGTCCCAACCTCGAGGCGATACAGTCGGCAAGGAGCATCCTGTACATACAATGTCAGCAGTATGAGAAGGGGAGTGCTTGTGTTAGAAAAGCAGAGACATCAAAATTCACGACGCTGCACGCAAAGGCAAGAATATCTTATCGTATTCTGATGTCTTGTGTTGCGTTCTGACAATCATCATCTGTGATTAGTGACAAGCGGTGTTTGACCACCTAATACTGCATAAGAACGTTTGAACTGTCATTCGAAAGCCACTAGCGTATCCTGCGTAAAATTACAGTGCTCGAGCTTTAATTGGGGTGGCTTGTAAACAGACTGATGCAGTTTCAAAAGAAGGCACGTGACTCTACTACATACATGAACACACACACACGCGCGTACGTAGGTGCATATATACATACATACATACATACATACATACATACATACATACATACATACATACATACATACATACATACATACATACATACATACATACATTAATACATACATACATACATACATACATACATACATACATACATACATACATACATACATACATACATACATACATACATACATACATACATACATACATACATACATACATACATACATACATACATACATACATACATACATACATACATACATACATACATACATACATACATACATACATACATACATACATACATACATACATGCGTACGTACGTACGTACGTACGTACGTGCATGCACGCACGCACGCACGCACGCACGCACACACACACACACACACACACACACACACATACATACATACATACATACATACATACATACATACATACATACATACATACATACATACATACATACATACATACATACATACATACTACATACATACATACATACATACATACATACATACATACATACATACATACATACATACATACATACATACATACATACATACATACATACATACATACATACATACATATACCTAGCTACCAAAATTTACACCGTAACACTAAGCGGACGTCTTGAATAAGAAGTCAGCCGCAACAAAGTAACAGCTGTGCAAGTACACGATGCGTATCCTTACTTCATGGTTTCGTTATCTTTCGTGCTTGTGTCATGTGCACCTTATTAGGCGGTTTCAGAATAGCGAGTGCTGTAGGATCGTATTGCTTGTGGTCACCCAATGTTTTTGTCACTTTACGGGGTACCACACGAGCATAGAGCGTGAGTGATGTGTAGGGGCAAGATGCACTTGACGCATAGCTTTGCGTACGTTAGTATAAAGATAACTGTTAATGCATGCGATCTCTCTCATTAGGAGCAGCGCAAGAGTGCGGCCGTTTCCTTACGAGTTATCGCTGTAAGAATACGGCGAAAGCCAACACGGGTGCGTTCCCTGGGGATTTCTCTTCAAGCATGCATTTAGTTTAAGGTACATCTTTTCCTCATTAGCGCCACGTTTGAGTGAAGTTCTATCGCTGCGCTCTCAAGTGAGCAGCGAAGATAGTTGGTGTTTTTATGGGGGATGAAATGGTATGGAACCGGCAAAATTCTAAATCCTGCATGTGTTACAGCAGGTCGCAACAGTCTTTTGTAAGAATGCTTCCCAGCCGTGAAACCAGCGAATGCGCTGGTCGCATCCTTCTTACATTGTGGCCCCTAGAATTTACCGGTGCCATTTTCCTGCCATAGTGGATCAGCTAGCCCAAATATGTATTTTGAATTTGGTTAGGTATAATAAAGGGGGCAGAATACAGGCAGATGGGACGATAAGCTTTATTTAGCACAGTTGACTATTTACTAAGATGCACAAACCCTAAGCGTCTTAACTTATTAAAAGCAGCACGACTTCAGTTTATTTCAACCTTGACTCAGAATGTTGCCGGAGCCTCTCTATCTATATTAAATTACAAATAAAACAACACGGCGATATTGTACCTAGAAAAACTAGCTCAGTGACATCATTTTGGGGTGTACTATCTGAGCTGGAATGGTTAACAATGTGCACAACATACAACATAGCACATAATATAATGTCTGGGATCCTGGTGCATTGAATCGGGAAAGTGTGTTTATAATTGTATATATCATGTCATCACCCGGCACCTGGAGTAGCCTATCAGGGCAAAAGCCAGGCAAACCTCTCCAGCTCCCCATTAAAATAATTCTCTCTCTCTTTTTTTTCTCTCTCTCTCTCTCTGGGAAGGAAAATAGGAGGAAAAGAACGGCAGGGAGGCTAACCAGCCTATAGGCAGCTGGTTTGCTACCCTACGCATGGGAGGGGGATGGGGGAGATGAAAGATAGAGAGGATATGGGGCGGAGAGATAAACACAGCCCATTAGGCAGCACACGCACGCACACTCAGTCATAGTCCAGTCTTGTCTTTCGTGGCGTGTGACATTGCTGTTACAGCCGCTTGTTTAAGTCCAGCCGGGCAGCGGTGCTCTCTGGGAAAGTGTCGCACGTACAAAGCCCGTCAAGTGTTACACTGACGAACGAACGATGTTAGACGCAGACGGCCAAAAACCGGACCGTGGGGTGTTGACGCATATGTCGTCTGCGAAATAAGCGTTGTCTGCCTTGCATCACCGAAACCATACGGTACAGCACATGGCATCACTGTCCAGACATGTGACAACAAAGATCCAAGAATAATTTGGTTTCATCACTTAAAATAAACCCTTTCTATGTTTGCAGCATGGTCTTCGTGGCGTTTGTTTTCTCGTGTACAGCAACGGAGCCCACTCGGCGTGCTTCAAGCCTGCGTCGCGAAACTCCTCTGTCATGTTTTGTTTATCCCTCCTTGTTATCGGTCCGCTTGTCCATCAGCTTTCCGAAGTGTGGCAAGAGCTCTTTTGATTGAGCCATCGTGCAGGGTGTAGACGGTGACTCCCTTCCGGTCGTTTTCCGAGGTGCAGCGTTTCTATCGTGCATTGCGTCATCAGCCAATATCCGTTCATTAACAACAAATCGGCACACTAGAGCGCATGGTGTATTTCCTGTCGAAGTTTGTTTATACCGCGTTCAAAACAATAAAGTCACAGGATAGGAAGGGCCTGACAAGCAGTACTCCAGGAATGCTCGCTGCTGTGCGCCTTCTTTCTGCGAAGATTAAACGTACACGTTTGCGGGAAGAAGACAGGGCCCCCGAGAAGAAGACCTCGCGCCAAATATACGTGGACACACGAAAGACTGCAGTCCTTGCGAGTTGGAAAGCAGATAAAAACAAATTCATCAGTCAGCAGGATAATCAAACAAGCTCACTACAGAAGCCACAGTCGGCCACAAAATAATACTGGCCACGTTAGCACATAGCAGAATTTTCGTCTGCGTGGTCCTGTGGTGACCTGGTTGCTGTCGAGAGCATGCATGTGGTCGCGCAATTGCCAGAGCAATGCTCTTGACAGCCGACGGCTCGCATCTAGACGACCATTTTGTCACACGTATTCCTTGTTATTTCGTGGCCGAATGTATACCTTACGGTAGGCAATGGGAGGAGGTATACCTGTGCGAAGATGACAAATAATTATCGTAAGTTACGGTAATACGGTACGCAAATACATTAAGGCAGTAATGTAGCGTTCCTCCTTTCGAGCTTGCGTTCCATTGACAGTGCGCCTCAAAACTATACAAGCGTCTTACTATCCGTGCGCAGGCTAACAGGCAATAATGTGGCGGGGCAATCACCCAGTAATATTTGCTTAAAAAAGGCTTCTGTGCTGTTGGGGTGACTTCACTGGCAAGAGGTCGGCAACTGGGAATGGAGAAGTGGTACCGTCATACGGTTTCGTACTTGCCTACCGTATTTCCGTAACTTGCTAAAGCTGAAAAATTAAGAAATTAAGGTGGATCGATTTCACTAGTTCCAGAGGACGCTAAGGGCACGATAGCTTAGAATGATGTAAGTCACATACGCATATACTATTTAAAGCTAGTGCTAAAGAAATTATCCAGTGATTTGTTAATTGAACGAATGAATTATTGAAAAATAGCTTGATTGACTAATTTATTGATTGATTTTGCACGACAGCAGCATTGCGACGCTCAACGCCTGAATTAGTTCCCGTAATCCACATGTAAAAGCAGTGTTTTCACGTTAAGTTCCTCAGCATAATCTGGGGACGAGAGACCTAGTTATACATGAGGATTAAAAGTGGCCTATTTTTTATGCTATGCTGAGGTAATTTTGTCATTAGTGCAGCAAAACACAATTCGTGCCCTTAAGGACCCTACAAAGGTACATATGGATATTTTTTTTTTTGCTGCTCTAAAACTGGAGAAGCATGATTGCCGATGGAGATCAAATGGTGTTCCTCTATTCACACAGATACTTTTGTTGACAGTGCAGATTGTGAATAATGTTTAGAAAAAAGGGGGTAACGATTTAGAGTACTATTTGTACTCTACTATGGGAGAGCATAAAGCCATCCCATATCAACACGGTGAATGGTTTGTCGCTGAAGCCCAGCTACCTACACACAGTCTGTCAAGACAGAACTGAAGTAATGGATCGAAGAGAATGGAAACTTTGCAGGAGCATTCAGCTGGAGACGCCGACATGTAGCCGCACAATTGGAACACGAGCTTCCGCTTTGTTTCGCACAAACTTCAACGATTCGTTTCTAGGTCGTTCCTGACGTTCGCATCATGCCAGGCCAGGCCGCCCCCTTATCGAACTCGCGGCCTCGTGGTCACTGCCTTGTATCCACGTGATCTTGCGAGAGACAATATACGAGCAGAGGGCTCAATGCAATTCATTTGCTGCTCCAGGCGGGCTGGGTGAGCACGCTGTTGCAATCTTTGGTCCCTTGCTTGTTTTGGTTTGTTTGTTTGTTTGTTTCCTAAGCTCCTCGGCGTTCTAGCTAGAGTAGACCATCGAAACACGCATTCGGCTCTTGACGCATAGCTCCAGCAAGCTCAACGCCGTAAAGTTTTGGAAAGGCCACTCTGCCTACCCCTCATCTTTACCCCGCTGCTACACAGAGCTTGCAGTGGTCACACAGGCACTTCTGACTTCATTCTGATGTCAAATTTATTACACCGCCTGTGGTGGTGTAAACAAAATTGGTTCTATTTCCGAGCGGTTCATATCTTTATAATGCTTAGAGATCGCGCACGTGTCATTCATTTGTTTCGCTTCAATCTTGCAGACGGAAAAATTTTGTAGCAAACTTGGACAAACCACTGGAACTATTATTTCCTGAAAACTCGGACGAAACGCGGCACAGTCGCTGACCCAAAAGTTTGAAACGAAAGCAGCGATTTGAAATTACGAGATAACGACGTAGACAGACTCAGAAGCCAGCAAACACCGCAAAGGTCACCAACGATTACACTCAAAGAAAACGTAGTGATTGTGGGAAAGTAGATGCACTGGAGTACAAAGATTGAGGGCCCAGGGACGGGGGTTAAAATTTCACAGGACGTCCGCACCTCGTACGCATATGCAAGTCCGCCTCTATGGAGTTGGTTACGATTCTCGGCAGCCGATCCGAAAGTGGCACATTGAATTCCGGTCATGGTGGTTACAGTTCGATGGATGAGGAACTGAGTTGGTATGCTCTGTCACATCAGTGAACGTTAAGGAACACCAGATGTGACACGGAAAACCATTGTATACGCCGTCTTATCATACGTAAAGCTTTATCCACTTTCACTTTCTCCCTTTCCTTCGATGTAAAGTTGATAGTCTTAATTCACGCTTTTGTATTACTGTTTGCATTTCGTGGTGTTTTTAATTGCAATTTGATTTTTATTTACTGAAACCTATCATTTTTTGCAAGCACAATGTCCACTTCCTTTTCAAGCAACTTTCTTTTCTCTTTTGTTTGCTGTTGAAAAATAAAACAAATTAGACCTCCTCCCCTCGCCTAATGTTCCCACATGGAACCTATGAGACATTTGTATAAATTAAAGAAATAAATAAGCAAACAAAACGAAAATAAATAAATAAATATATAAATAAATAAATAAATGGTTTACTGACACCAAATGCAGTACTATATATATGTAACCCTTTGCTGTACGTATATACGTAACAAAGGTCGTAAAAAAACAGAAAGTTGCACTTGCCAGATAATGATCCTAAGTAGTCATAGTAGTCCTCTAGGCTGGTTATACATGCTTACCAATGTTGCCAGACTCTTTCGAAGACAAAACGAAAATGTGTAATTGTGAAGCTTTAAGCCAATTGGTCCAAGCCCGTGTTGTGTCCGTGGTACCTTGATGCCCCTTCTAATGAATGCGAAGCATTTCTTAGTTAACTTCTGCGACTTTGAGCGTATCTATCTATCTATCTATCTATCTATCTATCTATCTACCCACCACCCACCCACCCACCCTCTCATCCATCCATCCATCCGTCCGTCCGTCTGTCCGTCCGTCCGTCCATCCATCCATCCATCAATCCATCCAATTATCCATCCATCCATCCATCCATCCATCTATCTATCTATCTATCTATCTATCTATCTATCTATCTATCTATCTATCTATCTATCTATCTACGACATTTAGCTCTCATGGCCGTTTTGTTAATGCTATCGAAACTAAATTTAGTATGGCATAACGTAACCGTACTACGAGCAAAATTGACTGGTCATAACTTGATAATCATGACATGTATGTCATAAATGTCATGAGATTCATTTCAAGGTCTTGCTGCTCTTGTGGTAGTTTCGTTGACATGGCATGTTGAAAAACTGGTATTGTATGACATGACTACATGGCGAACACAAGTGACAGACCCTAATTTAGAAATCATGGCATGCATGTCATGTAATACATGAGTCATGACTATAGGTCACGCTCATCGGCACTCGTGGTCGTTTCACTAGCTTCAGATGTACCAAATTTGGTATTAAAGGACGTGAATGGATGACGAAGGTATGTGACTGGCGCAAACACGATAATCATGAGATGCGTGTAATGTAACAACATGACGACATGTTACGCTCATAATGCGCTTGCAGCCGTTTAACTTGCTTCACATGTACCAAATTCAGTATTACGTGACTCGAACCGATCACAGAGGTAAATGACATGTCCGAGCATGATAATCATGATATGCGTGTCATGTAACATGACTACATGCCTAACTCATGAAGCGCTCGCAGCCGTTTTGTTAGCTTCACATATGCTGAACTTGGTATTATGTCACGTGAATGGATGACAAAGGTATGAGACTGGTGAAAACATGATAATAATGAGATGCATGTCATGGAAGAACATTACTACATGAGACACTCAAGGTGCCAATACACTTCGACGGGACCCGGCGGACGTGCGCGCCGGCATTCGTTACGCCAGGCGCCCGTCTGCTTGCATGGTACTCGTAGGCACGCACCGCGCTGCGTTGCTTTCACGCATGCGCGTTTAGCGCACCCGGCGTCTCTCCGTCACGAAGATTGGCGGACGCAGTGCTGCCTGGGTAACGTCATCGGCACGAAATGCAGCATGTCGCATTTGGCGCCGGTTGCCGCCGGGCCGCGCTGACGGACGCTGGTCGCGCTGGTCACGCCTCGCGTCAGAGTGCTCGCGTTTTGCAAGCGTAGCGTCGTCGCCCCCAGCGTGCGCGCGCGTCAACGTTCGTCGGAGTATATTGGGTCTTTCGTGATGTGCTCGCGGCCGTTTTGCTAGCTCCAGATATACCAAATTTGGTGTTACGTGACGTCGATGGATCACGAAGGTATATGACTGATACAACATAATGATCATGACACGCGTGTCATGTAACGGCAGGACAACATACCACGCTCATGATGCGCTTGCGACCGTTTCGCTACCTCTACTTATACCAAATTTGGTACTGCGGGACCAGAATAGATGACAAAGGTAAATGTCACGTTCAAACATTGTCGATAAAACTG
The DNA here is from genome assembly GCF_043290135.1 of Rhipicephalus microplus. Lineage (NCBI taxonomy): Eukaryota > Metazoa > Arthropoda > Arachnida > Ixodida > Ixodidae > Rhipicephalus > Rhipicephalus microplus. The sequence goes on along the minus strand of NW_027465431.1, from coordinate 7,240 downwards.
TAATATATCACGTAAAAAAGATGTAAGAAGGCTGATGTAAGAAGGGCTGGAAAACCAAGCAGTATTAAATTTCTGCGTTTTATTGAAAACGCTTTTTTCGAATAAGTTCCGAAACAAGAATGCATCGTCTATTGAGAATTACTTCTGAAAGGATAAAACATTTCCATTCCACATGCATCGTTTTCCTCTTTTTTTTTTCATATTCTGAGAGCCCGCATCATAACGTGAAGGTGGTCCCTATCTCACCTCGTTTTTTTTTAATTCCAGCCAAGCTTACCCATTGTTTTCTGTCATTTGACAAGGATAAAGTTTTTTAGACGCGAAGCACCTTTTGCATTGGGGTGTGTTTACCTCTAAACGGCCGCCCGCTCCCCCACTGAGCATGCGCCCCACTCCTCACTTCCCCAATTAAGGACAAGGAGATGGGAGAAGGAGAGGTGAAGCAGGTGTCAGAGCACTTCCCTCACTTCCTTTCTGCTCTCCTATTCATCTCTTCGCTACATCTGTGCGCTCGTATATAAATGCCGCGCTCAAACGTGCCGTTGCCTTTTCGTAGAAGTACTGGGTGTTCACTTTGCGGCAAACGCATCGTGATACACACAAATAAATGGCAGGGGGTGCGGTGAGCGTAACACACATGCGGCATATAACATATACACCACTTGATGATATGTGGGGTTTAGCCTCTCAAAGCCAGCGTACAATTATCAGAGACGCTGTAGTGGAAGGCTCCATAAATTTTGACCTCCTGGGGTTCTTTAACGTTGTCCCAAATTTGAGCACATATATCTACAACGTTTTTCGCCTCCATCCAAAATGCAGCCGCTGCAGCTGGGTTTCGATCCAGCAACCTGCGGATCATCAGCCGAGTATCTTACCCAGTAGACCACCGCGGCGCGGCACATATACACAAATTCACACACATATGAACCACACACGGAAACGTACAAATGGAACGCAAGCGCTGTTTAGCATCGCTGTTTTGCACCAGCGCTGTTTTGCATCCCTCATGGTTCCGTTTAGTGGGAGATGGTGTAACTTTTTTTATTCGTCATCATACTTACTTCTGTTATAGTTGCTGTTCTTGTTGTATATGAATTTGACGACATGCTGCCTTTAGTACGGATTTTCACGAGAGAAACGAAATGTCGCAGTTCGCCACAAAGTCGTGGAGGTGAATCAGATAGCAACGAACTAGAATGTTATACAACGTAAGGCTAGCAGCTAGGCTCTTATGCTTCGAGCCCAAAGATGTGTGTTTAGAATAAGTGGTTAACGATATCGAGTACTAGGTACTCTACTATGGGAGAGCTTAATGCCGTCCCGTACGCAGACATCGGAGTCAACGCAAAGCAACATATGTTTCCGATAAATTCTAGAATGGAAGCTTTCGCTGAACCAAGGCAGCAGATGTGAAGCCAGAATTTGCCTTGAGTCTACCTCTAAACATGGCCGTCTTACTCGATACGAATATGAAATTATGTGCTTTTCTTCTGTTACGCTGATTCCAGCCAAAACATAGAATAATAGAACATTGCTCCTGAATGAAGTAATACATATCGATCAGCACAGATGGCTTGATCTGGACTAATATTGCCTAAGCGTTCGACACATGTTGAGCGATATTTATCAAAGGAAGTGGCAGCTGTAAAATTGGTACAGCGTGTGAAGCAAACACTGTTGTTCTCGTGCACGTATTACTGTTCTTGGTTTTTTTTTTTTTTTCAAGGGGCAAAGCTCCTAAAGTCGTGGGTCCTGCGTCCCCAATGTAAGTAGTAGTAGTAGTCTCAGTAGTAGTAGTAGTAGTAGGAGGAGGTTTGATTGATCGATTGAAAACTTTGACTATTTACAACGTGCTCTCAGACACCTCTCGTTTAGTCCTTCATATGTCCGCTGTGTGGCGGTACTTGCTAATGAAGAATATATGATGAAAAGACGTGAGATGACGGTACTTGGAGTGTTCAATAGATGGACGTACGTATGGACAGACTGACGCCCGGACGGACAGGCAGACAGACGGATGGACGCACAGACGAACGCATGGACGGACGCACAAATGGACGGAAAAACTAGCGGATGGAAGCACGAATCGACTGCCGGGCGCTTTGCCCCGCTCATCATCTTTCACTCCTTGAATATGCTGTGATGTTTTGAGACCTCCTTGACTGCATATATGTAGAATGTCTTGAAAAAAAAAATAGTTTACGAATTACAGTACTTTACGTAATCAAGTACGAGAGAGCAGTAAACCTTCTCTCATGCAATGCGTCCAGGAAAAGTGGGTAACGATTTGGAGTACTAGGTACTTTACTGTGGGAGAGCATGAAGCCGTCTGGTGGACCTCACACTTGATGAGCCCCTGTTGACAAAATTGCGCCATAAGAAATATGGCGTTCAGCTATCCTTGTAAAAAAATCATTGGATGTGTTTAAAAAAAGTGTTTAAACGATTGTGAGCACTAGGTACTCTACCATGAGAGAGCGTGAAGCGGTCCCGCAGACCTCGCATAAAATGCACCTGTGAAGACTCGTGTGTTTAGAAAAAGTGGTTAACGATTTACAGTGCGATGTACTCTGCTATGGGAGAGCATAAAGCGGTTCCGCGGGCCTTTTGCCTCCTGTTACGAGGGAATAAGATGTGTGTTTATTAGAAGTGGTTAACGATTTACAGTACTTGGGGCTGTACTATGAGAGACCTGAAAGCCGTCCCACGAGTAAGAATTTCAGCTAACTTTGATTGCGTAATTGTGTGTATGAAAAGTTATTAACGATTTAGAGTACGATATACTCAACTATGGGTGAGCCGAAAGCCGTCCCGTGTAGTGCAGAAATCAAATAACGTGGACTTCCTTCAATCAGTGTTTGGGGGGGAGAGGGGTTAGAAAAAGGGGGTACCGATTTAGAGCCAGGGTACTCTACTATGGGAGAGCTTAAAGCCGTCCCGCGTTTGGAGAAATAAACACAATTCACTGCGTAAGCACCAGTAACGGACGTTTGTTCTGCCCCGTTAGACGTCGTACTGTAACCTGCACAATGACACTGATCACAAGCTCAGTTAATTTCTTCTCGCGTCTTTTGTTAATCAAGAAACAACAATTTATTGAAAGGGGTTAGTGACAAATCGCACATAAACCAAACCTTTTAACTGAATAATGGTATAATAGCAAGATTGAGAGGGAATTTGGACGCTCATAGTCCTACAGATGACGCGCGATGTCCACGAACGAATTCAGAGACATCGCGTAGTCTCGTGAGCAGATGGCGACGGCTCAACGAACTCACGTCAGCATCCTTCAACTAGAGTAACAATCCGGCTCGAGTCAACTCAGAGGCGAAAGTACTCGTATTTTACTTCTGAGCGGAGGTATTTAGGAAGCGTTCATGTGCGGGCCGCCTCCCGGCGCACGCGTGAATGCTCCCTGGATATGTCGAATCTCCCGCGCACCCATCTTCCGGAAGCTCTCTGCACCTAACGTAGTTGCCCCGCCGCGGTGGTCTAGTGGCAGAGGTGCTCGGCTGCTGACCCGCAGGTCGTGGAACGGAATCTCGGCTGCGGCGGCTGCACTTTCGATGGAGGCGAAAACGCTGTAGGCCTGTGTGCGCAGATTTGGGTGCACGTTAGGAACAGGTGGTCAAAATTTCCGGAGCTTTCCACTACGGCGTCTCTCATAATCATATGGTGGTTTCGGGACGTGAAACTCACATATCAATCAACCCAACGTGATTTTCAAAGTCCTCTTAGGTCGCAGGCATTTTAAGCACACTGCACCTTGCTCTGTACAGCCTCCGGGATTAATTGTTAATTACATTGTGGCTCCCAGAACACTTTGACTTGGCTAACTCTGCTAATGCTTACAAATTATTCTTTTGAAGCCGCATTCATGAAACAGTGCTAGGTAATATAAATGACGTTTTTTTTTTATTGATATGATATATAAGGAGATGTTGGCGCACCAATATGGCGCCGGCTACTCCTTAGCCGTTGATTGAAACTTGAACACGTATCTTGAAGCAAAACATACAAATCAGTGCATGGAAAATAGAAAACTCGTGCACAGAAATGCAAAAACACACTTATACGCACATATCACAATGGTAAGTAAATGTTCGAAAGTCAATGTAAGAAATCTCTGGAAATGTCCCTCGTTAATATTCGGTCCACCAGCACAAAACAGCAAAGCACATGTTAGGTCCTTATAAATATGCATTCGCTCGTATGTACATAATAGACGACACGTCATTCATTTCACAACACACACGTGATTGGTGTCACATAATACTGTACATAATAAGTACATGTGTTACAAATGAAAGTTTGTTCTTTGTTAATACTTGTCTGCAATCCCGCTGTCTTGTAAAAAACGTGTAAATGCTTTTAAAGCGTGGGACTGTAAAACTCCAGTTGGCCACGGGCCCAGAAGTTTTTTCATGCTAAATGGTCTACGGTCCAATGCGAACAGTTCGCACATAAGACGGCGTCCCGGCGTGTCATGATGTGGACAGTCTATGAGAAGGTGACAGACGTCTTCATCTATAAATCCACATTCGCATTCGGGAGTTTCAGCTCTGCCGATTCTGTGCAAAAAATGACGTTTTAAAACTCTATTAAAAACTCTATTAAACTCTATTAAAACTCTATTAATCTTTTCCAAAATGACGTTTTAAAACTCTATTGACAAAAAGTGAGTAAGCTTACGACTGAATGTGCTTTGTACATTTCCGGAAGTTCTCTCGCCGTAAGTATTCTCATCGCTGTGGCTTTTTAAAACTTGAGCCGATATAGGAGGTGGAACGAAATGACTTTCTAGCGCTTTTCTGTCGAATGTTAACGCTCTTGACAGCGTAGTAACATTTGGTCAGAAAGACACTGTGCGCATCGCTCGTCGTCGGCGCACTCCCGTTATAAACGTAAAATGAAAAAAAAAATTGGCAGCATATTCACGGAGTGAATGATGAAGAGTGGGGCAAAGCATTCGTTCGTCCATTCGTTCTTGCTTCCGCCCGTCCATGCGTCCGTCTGTGTGACCGTCCATTGGTTCATCCATTCGTCCGTGCGTGCATCTGTTCATGCGTCCGTCCCTGCGTTGGTCCGTTCATGCGTCCATCCATGCATCTGTCTGTGCGTCCGTTCGTCCATTTATTCAACACTCCTAGTACCCCCATGTCGCATCTTTTCATCATATATTCCCCATATAGAAGCACCGCCATCCAGCGCACATTCCAAGGACTAAACGAGAGGTGGCAAACGCACACTTTCTTAGGGCTTGCGCTTCGGGTCTACTTCCCACCATTAATCACCTCGAGTTCATGGTATATACTAGTTCACTGTATTCGTGGCACTGCGGCCCAACGCTCGCTAAACCTTTCTAAACCAAGGAGGTTACGCCTAGCGAGTATAACGTAGCAAACCTTTTCTTGTCAGATAGTGCTCAATGTACATGCCAATGGCTGCTAATGGGGATCGCAGCGTGCGCGTTTCATAAAGGCTGAATTCTCCTGTTTCTCATTCCCCTTAATCAGCTATTAACCTGTGCATTGAGCACTATCTTTTATTGTTCAACAACGCACAGAAGAAATCGCTCACCGAAACCACCTTGGAGCTCAAAATGTTATACTTGTTACATAATACAACGGCTACGAGGGATGAACGGGTGCCGCTACAAGCAGCTTCGCCCCAAAAAAGCGTTAATGAACCTTAAAACCAAATTTATGGGTGCTAGAAAAGTTGATTTTTTTTGTTTTGATTATTCTAACGGTGTGAGTGGCATTCTTTGGCAGAATATAGTTCGATTTATTCATGAAACGAGTACCAGCTGCAAGGCAAACGTTGTTTCCTCTACCTGGTAGAGTAAATTATCTGCCCGAAGCCTCCGAACATGGAGGAAGGAAAAAATTGCAACATATTCGTGGAGTGAGTGATGGAGAGTGGGGTGAAGCATCCGTCCGTTCATTCGTTCTTGTTTCCGTCCGTCCATGCATGCGTCTGTGTGGCCGCCCGTGCGTCCATCCGCCCTTCCATTCGTGCGTCTGTTCGTGCGTCCACACGTCCACCTGAGCGTCCGTCCCTGCGTTCGTCCATGCATCCGCTCCTGCGCCTGTCCATGTGTCCATCTATCCATGCAACCATTCATGCGTCTGTCTATGCATCTGTCTGTGTGTCCGTTCGTCCACCTATTCAATAGTCCTAGTACTACCATCTCACATCTATATTCACATCATATATTCCTCATATAGAGGCAGCGTCAACCCACGGGCATTCCAAGGACTGAACGAGATGAGGCACACGCACATTTTCTTACGGCTTGCGCTTCTTGTCTACTTCCCACCTTTAACCTCCTAGAGTTCATGGTATATACTAGTTCACTGTATTTATGGCACTGCGGCCCAATGATCGTTAAACCTCTCTAAAACCAAGGAGGTTACACTCAGCGAATATAACGTAGCAACCCTTTCTTGTCAGATAGTGCTCAATGTACATGCCAATGGCTGCTAAGGGGTAATGAGAGAAAGGAGAATGGAACTTGTACTTAACGCGCATGCTGCGATTTTTTTTTATTGTTCAACAACGCACAGAAGAAATCTCCCACCAGCAGCTCCACTTTTGAGGTCAAAATCTAAGACCGGTTACGACTACTACTATGACTACGAGGGACGAACGGGTGCTGCTACCACAAGCTTCCCCCCTAAAAACTGAGGAGAGGTGGTACGTCACATTTTGTAAAGCCGGAAGTAGGGAAGAGTGAGAGCGCTCCTCCTCACACTTGTGGGCACGCTCATCTGGTTGCTAGGAGACGATATCGCGTCTCGCTGGCCAGAGCGCAGACACAACCCCAGCTGACCGAGCCGGAAAGCGATACACCTGATTGCATCGGCTGAGGAGCTGCGATGCCATCGATAAAACGGAAACCAGGCGTCAGCTTCCGCAGGTGCGTGTATTGAATTTTATTTTATTTTCGACGTACGCTATGATCGAGAGTATCCTCGCAGAACATAATGCACACATGCGTCAGCGTAGTGTTAATGGGTTTTATCTACGGCTCTTGGTGACGGTTCTTGAGTGCAATAAAACGCAGCGTAATTAACCAAGACGCTGACGACACTGCACAGCTAGCGCCGGAGTTTCTTCTTTCGTTCACTTTGTCTGCGTCATGATAGCACCGTGTTTCAATATATTCATGACTGTTTGTCCATTTATCAATAATGTCAGCGAATTCGCGCACATTTATAATTTCTTTCGTGCA
>NW_027465430.1:0-27794 GCF_043290135.1 Rhipicephalus microplus | reverse complement strand
CAGACAGACAGACAGGCAGGCAGGCAGGCAGGCAGGCAGACAGACAGACAGACAGACAGACAGACAGACAGACAGACAGACAGACAGACAGACTCCAAAAGTGCTTGCAGTACGCACAGAAAAGCTTCGCATATAAAATTTGAACGTGCATGAATGAGCACGTCAGTGTAGTTAAATAGGGATATGACGATGACCTTCGAGCCTATATAAACGCTCGACAAAAAGAAATAATTCTTTCAGAAATTTGAAATGTGGTTTGTTTCAAATCACCTGTGCCGCCTACTTATTTCATTTGTCTCATTTCGTGCTATTTAGCACATGTGCACGTGCTCAATAGTTTAGCTTTCCTTCCTCTTTTTGTGGAAACGTTGCTCTGCTGTGCTATAGCAGAGCATTCTTTGTTTCTATAGTTCGTGTTAGCGCCTGGTTTCACTCGTTTGAAATGATGGCATTTCTGGATTGATTCCTGTCTTATTCCGGTACGTTTCTGGATTGATTTGTGAGCGCTCGTAAACTCAAAGTTGCGTTCAGCAGAATGCGCAGAAACAAATTGTAGGGCTATTGGAGGCGCTATGTCATATTGTTACGTTATCACAGACCGTACGCGTAGGCAGACAAGCCACTGTAGATATTGCCTGCGAAGAAAACAAGGCAGTAAAGTTCGGAATATAATCTTGCCGAGGTGGTGCAAAAATGTTCCTTGCTTTTAAACTGCGATTGAATGAATCATTTTTGAATGTTAGGATCAGGCGTATCGACGTTTCACTCAGCAGGACGTTCTTGCTTTTTGCCTTTTGCAGTTCATATTTAGCATTCACGGGGACGTGTTTTTTTTTAATGTTGCTATATCAGCTATTTTCTCGCTTACCTTAAAATATTCATGGGGAAGTTACAGATGGTGTCCTTTAAAAGTGGACATTCGTTTTCTCGTGACGTGAACGACACTTCTTTATTGATGCGATGATGGTTTGTCACCAAGCTTCAACTACTCCATAAGATTGTGCTCCCTGTTATTTCAACCATTTTCGCCCACTACGTATCAGAATTTTCCAAACAAGTTGAATTTGGCCTATTCTGCACATGGGCTCTCATATTATCCCACAAATTCTACATAGCGCGGTAACTTTGTCTCGACGTCGTCCGTTACTCCGTTAAAAACACTCAATTTCTTGCAAGAAGCTTACGCCAGTGCTGGATCCCTGTCTCATAAGCTTCGCCTTTTCCCCAGATCAATCACTTGCTGTGGCGTGTCCTACTGTACTCGTCACAAACTTATGGAGGCCTGTTTTATTCATAGCACACAAAGTAGGCGAACATTTATACAGCTTAAGAAGTAACCCTTTTTACGTGCACACTACAAACGGCTTGCGAACAACGGCTTTTTTTCTTTTGGGGGGGAATAGGGGGGGGGGGGGGGAGCGTAGCGCACAACTTGTTTTAGGGCTAAGCCAGCGTAGTCCCTCAGCTAATGTTTTGGTTAAGCCCAAGAAATTAAGACGGTTGGCTTGGTACGTACATCATCTGAGGTGTGAGAGTCTGCATTATTATCAAAAGAGGTACATTAATTAGTTGTTGCCACCGAATACTATAGCCGCTTAAATTATGCCGGCTCACTTTCCTTCTTTTGTGTCACGTCGTGTTTTCGAACACAAGCTGGACGTGAGTATTTCCACAGTATAGCGCCTAATCTGAAGGAGGATCAGCGAAGTCAGAATACTAACGATGACTGCTAAGCGCATGCACGCCTCAAAAGTTATTCTGAACCACTCTCCCTACGAGAAAAATGCAGACAAGCGAAACCGGGCGTGTGTGTCCTAGACTTCTTTACTACTTTATATTTTTTACTTTTATCTGTATTTATTTATTTATTATTTTCTGTTTTTCTTTTCGTTCCCCTTTCCCTCCTCCGTTCTTTCGTACTTACTTTCAATCCTTATTTATTCATTTGCTTTTTTTTTGCTGTCTAAATGCGCATTGCGGCTCTGCCTTCCTCTATCTCCTCTATTTCACTCCATGGCCAGCGTCTCTTTTTCCGTGTACAAGGCTGCTGCTACAGCAACTGAAATCTATGGGTATTAAAATTGGGTGCATGAGAAATACGAATTTTTTTAACAGAATGAAGTACGAATCAATTAGTGATGAAGCCGAATCGAATACAGATACTTAGAATAATATGTCAATAGCTTTTCATTAGTAAAGAAACAATTTTCACAGCTGGAGTCGACAGGTACGCTAACAATTTTAAAAACAGCACACCAATTTTGTAATATCTTATTTTCAGCAAAGATTCACAAGGCCAAGAAACGAAACAGCACGATTACTTTGAACCGACCAAAGTTTAGAATTATTTATACTCAGCAGAAAGTGAAACCTTCCAGATGCTTTGCAAATTTAAACTGAAATATAGCAGTGCCTACAATATTCAAGGCGGTACTTTGCGAACAGTTTTGAAATCAGACTGATACTCCAATATTAAGCAATTTACTGAAGTTAATGCTGTAATGAATACCGCAGCGCGGAGAGTTGATTGCTGGCATTGTTGCATCTGCCACACTGCATCTTTAAGCTAAACGCTTTCATCTTGTGATCAATATGGCATTGGTAGTATCGTAACTACGAGGTCTCCATGGACCTGGACAATTCAATGACGTCAGAGAAGTTACCTCTCAATCTTATCATGCCCGTATGCATGCGCACAGAGGAGGGGGAGGGCAGGAGGGCAGCTGTTCTCTCTAGTCACTTAAGTAAAAGACGGCTCAAAGTTAGCTCCACACATGGACACAGTAAAGAATGGGGCGTTGTAACTAGGGGTTGAAGGGGTGCAAGGTCCGTGCCATATATTGACATAATAGAGAAGGGGGCCACTGTAAAGAACCTCACCCCCCATCAGAAGGGGAAGGCTCACGCATATGCCCCATTTTAATATGTTCGAGCATTTCTGTCATTGCGGAGTGTTCGAAAACTATTAGGTATTCCTAATGTGTGCTGTTGATTTGGGTATCCAATCAAATACAACGCTATTAGATTCGTTAGTCGAACTTATTAAATATGGCCACAATTTTACACAAGAAGCTTCGCTTTAATTTTCGTAAAAAGAATACCGGATTTACAAACTTATTGCCTAACTATCCGGTACACGAACAAACTATTTTCAATGATCGAGATCTATCAATATGTGGAGATCAGTGACGGAAACTGATTGTAGCTGCTTATGAATATTCATGACGATCAAAAAAGTTATGCAAGCTTCAAATACTCAAAAGCCTAAATGAAGGTAATACACGTCCGTGTAAACTTGAAATAATTGTAAACCGGCAACTTGTATGCAAATAAATAATCTGTAATTGCTCACCCCTCGGCTCTACAAATTTCTCTGAAAGTTGCTATTCATGCCACAGCATCTAACCCTTTAAAACACTCTATAGTACAAAATTGTGAGCACCACATGGTTTTCTTGTTTGCATCAGCTAAAAGTAAAGAAATATTAAGATTTATTGGGGTTCTGATGAAGTAAACCTCTTGCATATTACAATCGTCTCTATGTACCATCATTTTAAAGTGTACTTTCGTATATGGTCCTTTCTTGAAGACACTGGCACACCCAACGAGTCGTTCAACTTGCCGCTTTCAGAGAGCCGTATACGAAAATCATACACGTTTTTTTTTCAAGATGGTCAATACAGAACATAAGTTTACACCACAAATAAAACTTGTGGTTTAGCAGCTTATACCCAAAGAGAGCATCAATGACCTTAGAACAAGTCAATATTTTATTTCAAACTAGTTTGGATTGGGTACTCTCAATCACAAACACACAAGTTAATACACCATGAAATTACTTTTGCTGAACTACAATACTGGGTAGATTTAAGTAATGTTGCACTGGTAGGACAAATATTTACAGTTCATCACAGGCGGAGTCTGAAAAGGCTAGCTAAACAAGGACGCAAGGCACCTTCGCCAACAACAACAACAAAACAAAGAAAGCGTTACGCATACATTCACGATGTTAACTGCACAACGCTGTCGTGCCTACGGTGAAGCCTTTCAACTACCTAAGGTGTTCGCAAAAAAGCCAGAAGTGCAAGTCTCACCGTGAATCAACGACCGCTGCTGTAAAGCCCCTCTGTCACCCAGAACAAACGAGGTTTTTGCCCTATAGACACTTTTTTTCTAACCTTTCGTCCACAAGACCGAGTTCCTAGTGACAGCCAAACAAGGAGTAATGATACCGGAAGCGATACGAATGCGCCAGTTAACCAAGATGCAAGAAAAAGTAAAAAAAAGCGATGTCGTTCGCTAAGGCTCGCTAAGCTCAGCTTTGTTTGAGTGCTATATAGGCAGTGGCAATACGTGACGTGGCGCATTTTCCTTGGAACCAGATAGTACACTTGGTACTCAAGGTTAACAGCGCGAGAAAAACACGGCGAGCGACAGGGCGGAAACACATGAGAAAAGCGCGGCGCTTAAGTATGCACAACCAACTTGCCAGTCAGCTGCTTTACTAGTAGACGTAACCAGGTTCGGAAATTGCTACAGTAGCTTTGCTAACCTAATAATATAAAATTAAATGTAATAAATAACAATTGCTGTGACTTTGCATCTCACAAAAGCGATATGATTGGGCGAGACGCCGTAAAGAATTGTTGTCGAAATGTAGACCATCAGGTTTTTTTCAACTAGGACCAACATTGCACAGTGCATTGGTGATGTACAACTTTGCATTCACCGAAATGTGGTCGCTGTAACCGGGATCAAACCTGCGACATTCAGGTCAGCATCGGGCTCTGTGACCCCTAATGCAATGCAGCCGACAACCGATCGAAAGATATGCACAAGTTGCAAAACCCTTTGCAGGCTGAGATTTTCTCGATTCTTACACGCAATACAGGACATGCATGTAATGGCAGTTTTAATCTGCCCAATTTCTACAATATTTATGTAGAAAGACTGTTCTAATTTATTGGAACGAAATCATGAAACGCGATACCCCTTGAGAATAAAACTGCTCGTTATTTTGGCCTAGCATGAAAGTCCTTCTTTTTTATTAAGACAAGATGTGTACGGCTGTTTGCATGTCTGTTTTGAATTGAGAAATCGTATACGTGTATTGCCTGTATTTATATAATCCGCTTTTGTTTTTGCTTTTTTTGTTTTTTTTGCTGACCTGTACAATCTCTACGCATATTGCCACTTTCCTTTCCTCAAGTTTTTTTTTTATCATCCCGTTAAAAAACATTCAGCGCAAACCGCGCCTACGATGTTCGAAAATCCTCGAGGCTGTAGCAGATCGTTTTGTTGAGATTACGCCCACCTCGTGAAGAGAACAGATTATTCTGGAACCTATGTCACTGATAGCGATAACGCTAGAACGTTTGATGACAAGTGAACAAATTCCGACGCGTTGGACCGCTTGTCAGTTGATCGACGGCCGTCGCTCTGCTCGCCTCTGTCAGTTTCAGCGTCTTGCTGTAATGCGACTCATTTTATGTGTCCACAAGTTAGGCCCAAATGAGCAATTTATTAGCCGACGTGCAGTCTGCTTCCTTCGTCCATGTCCCAACCCCGTGATAATATTGTATTGGACCGCTCACTAGCCACCTAAGGCTATCGGTCCCAATAAGCTTTCTAATTTTATTTTTAGAGAAAAATGAAGTTCTATTTATTTATTTATTTATTTATTTATTTATTCATTTATTTATTGATGTACAACTCAGCGTCTTGATTTGTCTGACGTGAGCTCAAAAGGTGCGACTAAGCTATAGGTGTGAGCCAACACTTATTGCCACAATCCTTCCGGAAGTTTTGTTATCGCCCCGTTAGAGTGTAAGTAATGTCCTGCATAAACCACGCCTGCAGTGTTTGAGAAGCTTCGGGACTACAGTAGAACGTTTTCGTAAGATTACAAGCGAAACGCCTACATAACCGATTATTCTGGTCACTAGCGACAACGCTGAAATATTCCACGGCACCTGTATAAATGCGGACGCACTTCGCCGCTCCTCAGTTGATCGACGGCAGACACTCTGTTCACCGCTATCAGTGCCAGTGAGTGTGTATCGATGTAATTGGACTTTCCAATCAACAGCCAGTTGTTCGGGCAAGTAAACTGTTTCATATCGGACAAGTCATCTCTGCCTTCGTCTACGTGACGACACCGTGACAATTTTTTATGCTGTTCAATACCCTAAATTTTGTCGATGAGGTTGGTTTTGGGCGAGGCAACGTCTCTGGTAAAATGTACTAGAGAAATTAAACTTCCATTCGCTCGCATAATCCATCAGCACCTAAGAGAATTTCCTAAAAAGAAATTTCCACTAGTGGTGTCAAGTTTAAGCAACAGCGAAGCAGTTAGCTCACAGAGGCTTAGCGTGGACTCCTTGGCTGATTATTCGGCTTTCTTCGGCATTGTCGAGGCAGAATCTAAGCACAGCATGACACAGACAACGTAAGAAAGACCAAAATCTGGTGCCAGAGTGAGATAGAGGGAAGCGAAGTAGAAAGGCCGGAAGATTGACCATCTAGCCTGCAAAGCTGGTTTCGGCATGCTTGGTAGATGCGCAGCTTTTGCAGAGTTTGGCTCGCGCGGCGGCACAACTCGGTGCAGCGGCTGCGCGGACTGTCCGAGTCATTGGGCGCGGTGCAAGAATATGCACTGTGGGAGCGGCTGATTAGGAAGGACGCGGGACGAGCGATGCATGGTTCTCGTTTTTTTTATTTGTTTTTCGCGAACACCGGCCGTTTTATCTTGACGTTTTACCAACTTCGCTCCTATAGATATATTTTTTTCTGCTTTGCAGCAAGTAAGATATTAAAAAAAAGCTTTCCGAAGGTTTTGAAAAGGCTGCTTGGCCTAATCTCTCATTGATATCAGTGATCATTTTATCACTTCGTGGTCTTACTCAACGCAAATATTACAAGACTACGCAAGAAACAGAGAAACATAGACTTTCTAATTTAAGCGTGGCTTTTGTCCAAGTGAAAACTTAGGCTCCGGCGTACTGACAAACGTTTCTCCACCCGAAACTCGACCTCAACGGATCCTTGACAGTTTTCGCGTTGCAGAAATGGCAACTCTAAGCACTATTCAAGCATTTTTCGAGGTCGATATTTGAAGTCAGGAGCGTTTGCGAATACGGGCCTTATTCTTCGAGGGAGACTTTACGCACCTTTTTGCATCGCACGCCCAACAAAAAAATCAAAATTGTTCAAGCTTTAAAGGGCCACTTTAATAACTACCGCCGACTGCTGTTGCCGATCGTAACAATCCTAAATAGACTATTGTGAAAAATGCAGTAACCAGGCGTGAAATTCTAAAGTGCTGAAGTTAGGCAAGACGTGAAAACACTCGCTAAAGCCTTTCAAAACGGCGCAAGAGCTTGGCAGTTCGATTGGGGCGGGGGGGGGGGGGGTTCAGTGGATGGCGTTGCGAAGGCCTTAGGTGGTCATGGTTGACGCGAAAGCCAAATATTCCAGTTGGCTGTGAGCCCCCTGCTTCTATCATATTGCGAGATATGGAAATACTGGTGCAAGTCCATCGCCAATGTTCAGTATCACTCTTTTGGCCGGGCTTTGAGTACAATTATGAGGTGTCGACACAATATTGTGCCACAAAATTGCTTTGCTAACCCCTTCTTCCGCGATATAAGCAGAACGCCGTTTAAAAAAAAAAGAGGCACCTGGGAGACAAAAATAATACGGGGCTGTCCCTCCGTGAGCTGCACAAAGATGCCACTGTTCTATAAAGAAGCATTGCGTCATAATGAACACAACGCGATGAAGATTTCCAATGTGACTATTGCGCCAGAATGCGAGACTTAGCCGGTGAAACAAGCGAAACTTAACATTGGCAGGATATATTACGAATGCCACACGCATGTCTCGCACTGCCATCAGTGAATGTGTCACAGACACATCCGTGGGTCTAATTTTCTTCGGGCCCTTGCGGCCGTACTGAGCCACGCTGGGCCATGTAATTAGGCGTACGAAGCATCATCTGGCCAGCGCACAAAAACAGTATTACTGCCGCCCTTCTGGCAAGAACGAATACTTAGTGCCTGATTGTTATCCCAGATATCCAAACATTGGTCTCTAATCTTTGACGTTGGTGCTTCTGTGTTGGTCCGCTTGCTCAGATAAAAGAATGTGCGCTTCAGCGATGCTGTCGTTCTAGGACAAGCAAACGCTAGCCTTTCAAACGTTCAGCCACGGCCACGTCTGGGTATATCGAGTGAGCGGCCGGCTTTGCTCTGCGGCGCGACACCTAGCGACAGCTGCGAGTTGTGACGTCACATGCACAAGAGCATGCGTGGTCTTAAAAACATGCAGGCATGCTCTACACGGCTGACAGCGGTGGAAGGTGTGCTTGTTTAGCCGACGAATCTTCGCTCTCCAGGAGTGCTTCCGTCGCATCTATTCCATACGATGAAGCACGTTTCGATTGCTATAACGCGCTTGCACCAACAAAGCACGCTTTGTGGCTGTTTTGAGGCGTCATATTACATGAAGATTTGATAATGCTGATAGCTGCTTAAAAAATCTAGACAGTCACAAAGTTCGAACGGCCACAAGGAGTGCGTCGTTTATGCGGGCGTGTGTTATCAGTCGAAACGCGCGTCGTCTTATTAAATGGTTATGACAGAAGCGCCCTCAGCAAGCGCAACTCTTCGGTTAAACAAGCACACATTCCAACGTTTCATTCGTGCAGAGCAGGCCTGCTTGTTTGTAACGCCGCGCATGCTCTAGTGCACGCGACGACACAATGCGCAGCGCCATCAGGCGTCGGGCCACTGAGCAAGGCCAGCTGCTCGCCCGCTTAACACAGACGTGGCCGCGGCTGTATAGCCTGCGTGGTTTATGTGCGCCAAAATTGAGTGGCAGTGACAGGGCGGTGACTGAAACAGCTCCGAAGTTTCAAGAAATGAAAGACAGGTCACCAACACAATATAAGTTTTTAAAGACGGTAGTCTTTCTTGGGGACCTTCGACGCAAAAGTTTTGGTCTGTCTGTCTGTCTGTCTGTCTGTCTGTCTGTCTGTCTGTCTGTCTGTCTGTCTGTCTGTCTGTCTGTCTGTCTGTCTGTCTGTACATTTGTATGTTTGTCCACTCTTTACAGCATCGGGTATTTGAAACGGCCGACCCTATCCACAGTGCCCACCTATGTTGCTCAAGATTCCGCGTTCATACTTGTGCAATTGTCGATTAAAAATCAATTATTACGTGTGTGTGGGGCCCCATACCAACTCTATATTCTGCATGTGCACCTTTTACTAGAAAAGGCATACATAAGTAATTTTAAAGACTGTAGCACTTATGACGCTACGCTGACCATCCCACGCTTGCACTAAAAGGCGAGTGTTTCCAACACTTTGATAAAACGAGACGGTGGTGGCACCTACCCGTCGCCTTGCGTTCTACACCTTATCACCTATGAGGCAGGCGCGCACACCCGTGGCAAAGTCACGCACTTTGTTTTTGAGAAAAACTGCCAGATGGCGCTCATGTCTCACGTGTGAACTTGATGCGCTCGTTCACCTCCACTGCACGCTCGAGGCACTCTAACGCAGCGCCTCCAGAATACCATTCACTGATTTTCTTGCGCAGAATATCAAATAATTGTCTAGTTCACTCTCTCCACACGCAAGCTATTGTCTTTTGACGACATTTGCAGATTAAATGTACATACGGGGCCAATTTTTTTCTCAGGTACTCATATTTAAATTTTATGATGCGATACGAATATCTACGATACTAACCACACAAGCTGAAAAAACTAAAGGCAATGTTCATAACGTCATTGATATGAAGGCTGACCGTGTTACATCGGTCTTTTGACATGTACTATACTGTGACGCAATATCAAGAGTTCGCTGACGCCAAAATGTGCTTTTTTTCTGTGACGTATCGAAATAAAAACACTAGATTTAATTTTAGATGCGTCGAAGACAAATGATTTAGACCAACTTTCACTCATTGGCTTCTGACCGACAGTTTTTTGGAGTCTCAGAAAATTAATAGTACATAAATCCGAGCTAGTTGGTACAGCATTGTAAAATAGCCCCCGAAAAGTACGAGGACACAAGAAGACAACACGGGAACAGGATTTATCAATTTGCCTGACGGCGAAAAACAATCGTGTTTGTTTGCTTACTTGTCTGGCAATCGCCTTATGATTCTGTGCATTCGAAGACTGTTAGGTGTGGCAAACGTTTGTATTTTCTTTAATTTGCGTTGTGCAAGTAGTGTTCGCATGTGATGCGAACTAGCCTTTGCACTGAAATCAAAATAATTGTAAAGGTTAGCTTTTTTTGGACAGTACCGCTTCCCGTTGCCTAGTCTTTGCTACGGAAACAGAAATGAGTACACAGGAAGAGCACTTGAGAGAATGGGAGCATGCTAAACTACTATAGTGGCGCCGTACGTGCACAATGCGAAGCGCACGCTGATAAAGGTGGACACTGGACGTAAAATACTTGTTGCGTTTTCCGCTCCAACTAAACTGTCACAGCAGTGCCAGCAAAGCACTCATGCTAGGCAGCGAGGATACCAAAAGAGGCATGTGAATTCCTTCAAACGCTGTGCCGGAGGGTTGTCTACGAAGTTGACCTGAGCTGTGGCTATAGGTCTACGTAAGACAAACAAGGCGATGTAATAATGACAGGGCTAGGCGAAGATCCTTCGAAATCGTACCTTGATACAACATAAGATACTTGGGCAAAAAGTATCAAAAAATGGAGAAAGAAGATGCTTCCACAGGGAGTTGTATACAATACTTCCCAATTGTATCATATAAGATACTTCGAAACATTTGTAATTTTGATATTATAGATCGAGATAATGACGCAACACATGTTTAACTAAAAACGTGCTTACTTAGGGTTGCCTTAACTGCGGCCAACTGCTTCTTGTAATGAAATATCTGAATCTCAAAAGTTGTTATCTCGAAACCCTTGAATCTCGAAGGTTAACCTAAGCAAGCTATAGGTGTTTGTTTATTTCGCTACTTTTACAAGCTGTGGTATCAATGGTTTTAATATAGACTCTTGTACTTGATAGGTTTTAATGCTCTACTAGCCTATCAGCTGGCATGTTGTCTTCTATATGCAAGCCTCCGCAAGATGGCACCGGCGCAGATTCTGAACTCGTCAGTAAGTGTATAACGAATTTCGTAGCACCACATTACCCGACAGGTGACGAGCAGCCACAACAATTTTGTGAAGTATCATGTAAAAAAAAAAAGTAGCTATAGCCCAGTCAGCACTCATCGGTCATTGAGAAAATAAAACTGCAGTGAATCTCCATATTCTATTTACCAGCCGAAACGAAACTAAGAGCGGTGGTCCATTTCCCTCTCATATATGGAAATAAGCTACCAACGGCGCATGCCTTTTCAATTGTTTTGGTGTATATATGAGCTTAAGGCTGTTTTGATATTTCTTTAGAATTTTATTGTTTTAGGCCTTTTTTATTTTCCGTGTGTGTGCTGCTTTGGCTTTTCTAGCTTTGACGTATTTACCTCGGTCGCCTTTAGGTTCAAGTATATATTTTCGCTTCTTTGATATCGGGGGCGTACTTTGTGGCGTAGGAATTTTTGATTACGTGTTGCCTGCCGTTGACTGTCTTACCCCCTTATTCAAAATTGCTCCTCGACTCGAATTCTATCCTTCACTTGACTGAGTTGACCACTGCGCCTCTGCTCGACTGAAAGTGACGCTGTGCTTTTCAAGAATTGCTGCAGAATATTGCCGATATGCAGTGACTTGGTCCGCCAAGAGACGGCGCTCCCGTCGACTTTTTCAAGTCTAGGAAAGCATTTGAGTGAAGGAGCGTTCGTTGATACGGGCATTTACGTCAACCAGTTGTCACATGGTTTTGATCGCTTTTTTTGCTATCTTTTTGTTTAGAGAAGTGCCTACAAAATGCTGTGTGTTCGAAAAAAGTCACAGCTTTGCCACAAAAGCGAAGCAATAAACGCGATAGTAACAAATTTGAAGGTCACGCGCAGAATGGCACGCAGATCGAAACGTGCCCCGCGTTTCCCACGCACATATGACGAACAAAACGTACTCTCAGTACAGATTAACGTAATTACGCGCCTCAGTTGTTACTCTGTCGTGTCTGATAAACTCGTCCTTTTTGCAAAGGGAGACTGTGCAATGATTGCAGTGGCATTTGTGCACCCGGTCACTGCAATCACAGATCATTCCAGGGAAATCCCGAGGCCAGTCAAGACGTATGATTGTCCGCACCGCGAGATAAGGGTATGCGATGGAGCGGCCACCTCCCTCTTTTTCGCGGGGAAAAATACGCGTGCGAATGAAAGCGAGTGCCGCCGCGTCGTGACGATGTAGCGACGCGTGCTCATTGCGCCATCTTGCTGGTAATGCTGAAAACACGATAGTTCTCCCCGAGATGCCCGTACACAGCGGTAGGTGGTAGATATAAATAGCTTGCTGTTTGAAGATTGAAAAAGGTGCTCCTCTGTGGCACATTGGTAAACGCCTTGCATTCACGATGCAGATGTCCCACGTTCTATTCGGTGAGGTGGAGTCTTTCTCACGATTATTTTTTTTTCGTGTGTTTTAATATCTATAGATACGTATACATATAAGGTGAGTGGCGGCGACGCAGGCGGCAAGGTCCAGCATAGTGTGTCTATATAATTCCTATCGCAATAATACTAATTCAGTTGTGAGTACGGAGCTGTGTGTGTACTTCGTAAATATTATGTCTGTTTTTCGCGTCGCCCCGCCGCGGTGGTCCAGTGGCTAAGGTACTCGGCTACTGAGCTGCAGGTTGCGGGATCGAATCCCGGCTGCGAAGGCTGCATTTCCGATGGAGGCGAAAATGTTGTAGGCCCGTGTTCTCAGATCTGGGTGCACGTTAAAGAACCCCATGTGGTCAAAATTGCCGGAGCCGTCAACTACGGCGTCTCTCATAAACATAAGGTTGTTTTGGGACGTTATACCCCACATATCAATCAATATCAATCATGTTTTTTGCGCCAGTATATATGTCTGTGCAATTAGTCCGTGTTCACCATTTTAATGGCTAGGAAAGCGAAGCATGTCAGGGGCAATTGAATTCAATGCTTGCACGTTTATCTCGCTATTGACGCTGTAATATTGCACCCAATTTTCTCAGCACAGGGAGCATTTCAGGATACACATGAAGCGTGGGAAGAAAACAGAACAGCCTTGTTCATTGAGACACGAACCCCAGCTGCACATTGCTTCATGGGAGGCTGAAAAGCAGCACGCATTGGGAAGTTTGCTCTCCATTAACTGACAAAAAAAAGTGGGGACACTTTGGGAACACACTTTCAAAGTGTGTTCGGTGGATGACTCTGTTCATTGAGACAAAGTCAGGTACAACGGAACACGATGCGTCCCTGATCAATCTTTGCATTACTAAATACGCTGGGCACAGCGGCGCTACGCAAGCAAAGCACGAGGGCTCTGGAGTCCAATCCGACTGGCCTCCGTTGGCGTATCCCAGCGACCATCTGGCACCATGGCCGGGCGTGCATGCAGGGATGGACGAACGTACGGACAGACAGACAGACCTGCACGTGAAACATACAAGGGTTTCACCTTAATAAATGGTCTGCATGCCTCGACTGGTGGCCTGACGCACACTGCTGGGAAACATGCAGTGACTTACTTATACCATTCTTGTATTGCTGTTAATTTGAACGCAGATGCCAGTTGATTCCCTTACGAGCCCTTTCAAAAAATGTGGACCGATTACGAAAGTGAGTTCTTCTGACGCTCTTGCCGTCAATATTAAAGTATGTGACATGTCCCACCAATGGCCAAATGGAGTTACCATGTTTAGCAGGAGATGAAGGAAGGACAGGGAGTTTATTTACCATGTTTACTTGCGTAGTAGAACTAGTACATGATGACGCTCACCCGCCTAATCATAAGTAAATAACACAAAGCTTTGTTAACCTCTACCCTTTCTTTCACCGTTGTTCTTGTTAATATTGTAGCACCAGTAGTCATGAACTCAAACAAAATGCTAGCTACTCGTACCACTCGAAGCTACATCATTTGTAGGCAAAGTTGGGGACAACGAATCAACGTGCTTGGTCATGGTAGCTAGTATTCAACTGTGATGTAGACAGCGCGAATGAGACACGAAGACATGGTACCAATTATAAAATGGTGAGGTCTACATAGCTATTTTAGGGGACATCATACCTACAAGTAATAGATTTTCGACAAATATGAGATACGTTACAGAGCACCGTCGCAATCAATAAAGCTGTTGGAGCGCGCTGATATGCTGACGAAAGCTGCCGGTAAACAAGGCAAGATGACAAAGCTCTTTTGTTCACATTATGAAATGTGCTTGCCGCAACCATCGCACCCTGCTACATAACGTAGCCGCATATCATACAAGGAACACGCTATATGTGCAACTGCAAGCAAAATTCCTTTTTCCGTCATCCTATCTCTTGCAATCAAGATGACTTTGGCGATTCTCATCGCTTTGCATTCTCGTTTACAATGCTTTATCGTAACCACAGGCACGATTCTCTGCGATGGTTGCTACACGACGCATGCTGATGCTCGAGGGCTTTGTTAAGCGTGCGGCGCGCAATTATGCAACGGCCCGTCGGCATTTCGCTGAATCGTGTATATGCCAGCACCAGAGCTTAACTCGGCAAAACGTCACCGCTGTTCGAAGAAGATGCGCAACCGCGTGGCGCTTTAGTGAAGTTGAACTCATCTTTGCTTTACTAAAAACTTTCGCTATAGTTCAAGCAGCATTGCAGGAACAATTCAGCTGAATAATTGCGAACAACTCGTCTCACTGTAACGTATAGCATAAATGAAGATCACAATATTTGTTCCTCTTTTTTTGTTAATGTCTGTTTGTGCTCGCTAATAATATCTTATTGCGTCTGCATCGGCATGAGTTTTCGCTTTGAATCAACTATGACGTAAGAATTTTGCTCAGGGAATATCAAGTGGGGCAGTCTGCCTGAGTGCCGTAGTGACTTATATTGCTCTATCAGCTTAGTCAAATTTAAAAGAGCTTTCCAGCTAGTTGCTTCTTACTGTGTTTCCAATAAGCTAGTGTTACCGACGAGTCTGCTAGATAACAAATACTTAAGGGATTGCATTTGCAGTAAAGCGTTCTCGGCAGAAAAAAAAATATATAACACGCTCATCTTGGGAACAACTTTTCCTGAGGGCAAAAAATATTTATTTAGTAGTTTTTATCCTATTCATAATACAGCCGTATGCAGAAACATATAGAGTGACAAAATATGCAAATAATATAAAAACTAGAAGTAGGTTCTCTTGATTATTCTGCCACACTTCTATATTTGAGGAAAATTGTTTAAATAAACAATTTGTGAAGCAGCGCCATGGTTTATTTTAGTTAACAGTAACAAGAGTTCTTTTTTATATGACAGGTTTGCTACCATTTCATGAGGCACGCAATCTAACTTACTTTATCTTCTCATGCGGAAGTTGCAGAAGTTTCTTGCACCCCCCCCCCCAAAAAAAAAAGCGTAAAAGGGGTCGTCTGATAACAACATTTCTTAGCTTTTTAGCCATTAAAATAAGGATATACAAGCAGTTTAGAACATGTTTCTTCTTTGTTGCTTTTTAACATTTAGCACTATTGTTATTGTAAAGCCTAGCAACTTGAAGTGTCTTACACGCGGAAGGGATCGTTCTTTAGCGTGCCGTTATTAGCATAACCTCAGTAATTATTCTATTATCACAATTTTATAGAAGCCTTAAGAATACGAGTAAGAAGATGGTTCAAACAGGCATCAGGTAAAAAAGTATAAATATTCACATATTCAAATTTGCGTGGAAAAGTTAGGTTTGCTACACCATCCTATGCTTCCTGTTTCATCATTCACGGCTGGCCTGAAGTGAACATGGCGAACCGAACATAACGAATGTTGCCTTTTGATGCAAGAAAAGTTTGTGTAATGTCAAAAAATAGATCTTGCATTCTTGACGCTGTTTTGCTTTCCCACTAGAGAGAACTGAATTTAATTTTCGTCTAGGCGTGCGTCCTTTTTACCCAGAGGTGGGTGAGTTCTTCATTTCAGGTAGCCATGGCTTTTTGATAAACGTGTTAAAATGTTTGTTAAGAAAAAAGTCCAGCTGTTAGAGCTAAGTAAACAGCTTTATTTCTCAGGGTCATTGCAGTGCTACGATTTAGTGTGACATGTTTGCTAACGAAACAGCATGTCAGCGTCGGAATGCGAAAAATTCAAAATCCCGAATAGAAGTGAGGTAAAGTAATCTGTATTACTAATAAAGACGGAAACCCGCTAAACAAATAGCGAAATATTTGAATAAAAAGAATACACCAACAAATACACAAACATGCACATACAAATGTCATGAGAAATGCTATTGCTCGGATTCCATCTTGCGCAAATTCGAGCAAGGCTTACGATCAAGGGAGACAAATATCTAGTTTTTGAAGCTAGAAAGGGCACTCAGAAGCAGTTTACCCAAATCTGCCCTGTTATCGTCTTGACCTGTTTTTCAGAAAAAAACGTGAGAGGCTAGGTAGGCTATATAAAGAAGAAACGAATATTACCATGGTGTGATATCAAAATAGCATTATATGAGAGCTACCGCTCTTGGTCATTAAAATTGGTGCGGCTCGAAGATACCTCCCGTTGTAAAAAAATAAAAACGCCAACTTCCATATTAGATCTTGCTTCTAGGCTTTACGGTATATGGGTACTGAAGTGCAAAAACGCGTGAGCACCGTATAAAGAACGCAAAACGCAATTTTAGGGGTGAGGCGTCTCAAGGTCGAGGTTTCTCGGTTGTCCGGCGTTGGCGTGCGCCGCAGCCGCCTCTGACGATGACGATGATGTTGATGACGAGGTAGAAGAAGCGCGTTTCCACGCATTCTCTTCCTGCTTTCATGGCACGACACGTGCGAGGTACCCCCTGTACGCCTTGAGGACGATGACGCTGATGACGATGATAATAAAGGCACTCATGATAACGGACAACGAATAACTGGCGTGTGCAATAGATG
This sequence comes from Rhipicephalus microplus, assembly GCF_043290135.1. NCBI lineage: Eukaryota > Metazoa > Arthropoda > Arachnida > Ixodida > Ixodidae > Rhipicephalus > Rhipicephalus microplus. The sequence goes on along the minus strand of NW_027465430.1, from coordinate 10,758 downwards.
ATGTCTCATGCTTTTTCAATGACTGGTGAAAGAAAAAAGTTTCGTAAAAAAAAGGAAGGTTACCAAGATGAAAGTTTCAGGTGTGATACCCTGCATTGGGGAAAGAGAAATTGGATACAAAAATAGGAAGAGAAAAGATAAAGGGAAGGGTTAAAGAGAAAAAAAAAAGATATCGCGCACGCACTCAATCTAACCAGTGTGAGAGTCATTCACGAGTCCAGTTGACTGTAAACAAGCCACAACCACCAAGGGTACGAACGGCACAGACCTCGTCTTTACCAACTTCATGCTCGATCCGGCACTAGAAAGAAGTAATAATGAAGGGAAAACGAGATTCACAAGTCAACACAACATCCCAGTTATGACAAATTAACATTGTATATAACTGTACATCGCTTTGTATTTGGCACACTTGCATGTGTGAATGGTCAATGTAGGGGGTGATTTACGGCTAACGCCGAATGATCCCACTGCATAGCCCGCTCATGATCAATGACTTCGGTGATCTGCCATGAATATTTTGTGTTCTTTCATTACTGCTTGCATGACTTTTTGTATTCTGCTCAACTTCCGTGCAGTGCTTCATCTGCATTAACAGCTGCTGTGCAACTTCCCTGTGCTGGCTCACCTTCCAACTGTTTATAAAACAGTATTTATTACAAGCACTTTTTGCGCACGCTTACTCTGCTACTATACAAAAAATCATCAAGATTGCGAAACACAGAACAAAATCTCACGAACAAATGGATGACTTTTCAGCGTTGTTATTTAAGAACTGTTGGTAAGCGCATTATCTCAGCGTAAAGTATAGTGTTCTTATAGCTATGAAAGGATCATTCGTGTGAGAAATACAATACCTTTAACGCCTGTTTAGAAAAAGTTGTTAGCGATTTAGAGTACGAGTTACTGTACAATGGCAGAGGATAAAGCTGACCCGCGGGCCCACTTTCATGATAAGGTCATGGAGTTGAAGCGTCGAACGAAGTGTGAAGCTTTGAACGCCTGTGTTAAGAATAAAAGATTAGCGATTTTGAGTACTGGGTACTCTACTATGGGACAGCATAAAGTCGTTTAGCGTCCTAACCACAGCGAACTACTTGATGACATCGGCACTGTGATTGTACATATAATGCATATTCGCTAGATCGTGTGAACCAATATTATTTTGGAAGCCGTCAAACACGCCCGTATAGATACGTTCTTTCGATATTTACTTTTGTTATGACCAAATTACAAAACGTAGCACTGACCAGAAAGTAGAGGCAACTACAACTCTGCCTCTGTATTTTTATGCAAAAAATTTTATAAGGAAGCTGAAGTTTCAGAAATACGATACAGAAACCTCAAAAAAAGAAGTTCGCGTGTCCATCAAAAAGTAAATTTGTGGGAGCTTGTTCCAAGCGACGAAAAAAAATGGCAGCATATCCACGAGGTTAATGATAGAGAGTAGGGCGAAGCATCCTTCCGTCCATGCGTCTGTCTGTGTAACCGTCCGTGCGTCCATCCGCCTGTCCGCGCGTGTGGCTCTTCGTGCGTCCGTCCCTGCTTTCGTCCATGCATCCGCTCCTGCGTCCGTTCATGCGTCCATCCGTCCATGCAGCCATCCATGCGTCCGTCCATGCATCTGTCTGTGTGTCCGTTCGTCCATCTAGTCGACACTCCAAGTATCACCATCTCGCATCGTTCCATCATATATTCCGCATATGGAAGCACCACCATCCAGTGGACATTCCAAGGACCAAACGAGAGGTGGCACACGCACACTTTCTTACGGCTTGCGCTTTGTGTCTACTTCCCACCTTTAACCACCTCGAGTTCATGGTATATACTCGTTCACTGTATTCATGGCACTGTGGCTCAACGCTCGCTAAACCTTTCTAAAACCAAGGTGGTTACGCCCAGCGAGTATACTGTAGCAACACTTTCTTGTCAAGTAGTGTTCAATGTACATGCGAATGGCTGCTGATGGGGAATGAAAGACAGGAGAATTCGGCTGTTAGTTAACGCGCACGCTGCGAATTTTTTTATTGTTCAACAGCGCACAGGAGAAATCTCATACCGGCATCACCTTGCAGGTCAAAGCGTAAGACATGTTACGTACTACGACGAGCGACGCACGGGTGCCGCTTTAGGGAGCTTCACCCCTAAAAAAAACAGTAATGACAGTGGAGAAAAGAAAAAAAAAAGCTGTTCCTGAAACTTGATATTTCTTCAGAACATAATCGTAAAACAAACAGATAAAGAACTGCCGATTACTATTACATTAACTATCAAAGCTCTATGCATGGAGCCTTAGAACATAAAGTTTGTCGCATTATTCAGAAAAAAAGTCACTGATCGCATGGTGGCACATTCACAGAATTTGACGTAAACAAAATTTTGCGTAAACTCTGAAGTCGTTCAACAAATGGTCACGCTTGCGTTGCCCCAGTATTGCAGTTACAAAAAGGCGATAGCTGTGTGTCTTGTGGACAAAGTTAAAGTTTGGAGAAACAACGCTATTAAATTTCATTTTTTATACGCACCCAACATTTTTGTTTTAAGAAAGTCAGCGGTACTTTAATTTTATTCCAAATCTCGAAACAACTCATCTGTTTCAAACGAATGCGACCGATGTCGGAAATATTTGTCCAGAGATTAATTTTGAAAATGATTCAAAAGCTTTCCCTACTGTGTTTCAAGGATACGTTGTGTTCACAAAAACGCAATACTTGGACTGATGTTTTGAATGTCGACCTTGCCTTTGCGTTTCTGGAAAGTGTATGTTTCTTGGTGATTTTGATTAGTTTGTTCTATGTGTTTGTACCTTCATACCGCAATAAATTGAAGTGCTCTTCATGTCACTGCTTTGATTGTTCGGGGAGGTGGGACCAGTCAAACCGCCAATATGTAGTTTTATCACCACGCCTTTTTTGTTTATATATGTTTTGAACGTGTGCAACCATACATTTCAACTTTCAATTTCAAAAGTACCTTTTAGCCCTAAGAAAAAAAAACGTGCATAAGGCAGTGAACAAATCTCGATATTTTTCTAATAGTAGCGAGGCATGTGTTTAAGAAAATATTTCTGTTATCTTGCACTTGCAGCCCTGTCCACCCTCCCTGTTTTTTTTTCCTTTCTCTTGCGGAAACTCATAGTAACCTAGCCGAAATCTAAATCTCCTATCTATTCGCAAAGCCTATTCGCGAGATAGATCGAAGGACGGAAGCACTTTTTTCCGGTAGCAACGAAAGGGAGAAAGAAAGAGAAAGACGTGCAAAAAATGCAACACAGATATGTTAGTAAGGCATGGGCAAACGAATTGCTACCCTTTGCAGGAGTGGAGAAATACATGTTTGAAAGAGGACATAAACAAAATACTAAAAGAATTGAAAAAAAATAAACACGGATGTCACCAATCTCGCAGGCCTTTTCTATCAGAGCTCTTCTGGTGGACTGGTCGAAGGCAAAAGCTTACGGAATGAAAATGTTGCAGTAGGAAGTTCCAAATTCGCTCATTTATGGAGAATCACCTCTGCCAAATAGGAGGCAGCCATCCGCAGCTCGTCCTTGTCAGATCAACTCTGGGCTGTCCACCAAGCCCGCGAGGCGCCTGAGGAGCTTGGCAACTCAGTCCCCACGTGGGAGCTGCCCGCAACACAGTGATCTGTGTTTTGGAGGACCAAATAAAAGTTTATCCAGTCCAATCCAGTTCATTTAAGTAAAGCGTTTCAAATGAAAAAAAAAGGTCTGTATTGTTCCAGTGCAGAAAAAGAAAACAATGTAGAAAGCAGGCAACGACCTTTGCCAAAGTGTTAAAAATGACCGATTAATCAACAAGCATTCTCCGCGACACCCATTCAAAACAGTGCACAGTTTGCACAATAGTGGCGTAAGGCTGAAACCATCAACGGAGCTGGTGCGCAATCAGATAACTTTTGCCAGTAATATCAAGCAGGTTTTTTTTTAAAACCATTTCGACTATAATACCAAGCTTTTGCTAGGGATGCTAGGTTTTCGCTAGTAGCATAAAGTTTGGTTAGACTTGTCAAGAGACGGCACGTGACTACGAGTAACACAATGTTGTGATCTTGACCACGTGAATAGCTTTCACGTGGTTTTTGCACGAGAACATGCCCCGTAACTGGCTGTGGTGATATATTGTAATTTTAGTCGAATGACTAGATTTTACTTTTTTTCTGAAGACATGATGTCAATTATTACGCCGTGCTGCACGATGTGCGGGACGCAACACCGTTTTGCGTGACTTTTAGTGATGTCAGTAGTTGTCACTTAAAACATGAGTATAGGTGTCAGGTGGGTAGGCGAGTGACGTAAGTGAGTAGGTAAGCCACGTACGTAGGTGTTGCATGATGTTACGTAGTTTCCAGTGACGCGAGGTGCTAAAAAATGTAGCTTTTTAGCACGTTAGGGGATTCGCAGTTACGAAAGGGCTGTTGGGTACTCACTAACGTTCATACTCTCGACTACTCACAATCATGAGTACTCAATCATGGCCATACTCGGTCGTACTAACATTCACTAGTATACACTAACGTTCATACTCTCGCCTACTGCGACCCGTGAGTACTCACTCAGTTCATACTAAGGTTTACTCACACATAACTTCACTCTCTTACATTCACACTCATGTCTTTCACATTATTGGCTGTCGGGGGACAAGAACAACAAGAGAGAAGGCAGGGAGGTTAACCAGGTCCGTGCCCGGTTTGCTACGCTACGCTGGGGGAATGGGAAGAGGGGCATAAAGATGGGAGAGAAAGGGAAGAGAAACAGAGAAAAAAATGATTGTCAGTCGATGGGCTGACGCGTATGCAGTGGTGGCACTACACAAATGTAAAAGGTATTCACATAGGCCTGTAATCCTCAAAAAGCACGAGATGGCTTTGACTGATTTTTGAGCCAACGAAAGGCGAGGACGGTATTCCAGTAGCATCTTCATAAAGAGTGGCCGATCGTCCAATTGTCGCAATGCGTCCAAAAGCTTCTGTCTTTCAGAGGCAAATCAAGGGCAGTGACATATCAGATGGTCGATGTCTTCTGCGGTGCAGAAGACTTCGCATTCCGCATTGTCAGTCAAACCGATGAGGGTTGTATATGTTTTGGTGAAGGCAACCTCCAACCAAAGGCGACAAAGAAGCGAAGCTTCCCGCCGACGAAGTCCGGATGGAGGTTGAAAATCCAGTCGAGTGTTTATTTGTTAGAGTCTCGTATATCTTATGCTTGGGGTGTTCCACTCCAGCAGACACGGACTACGTGTCAGGTGACGAAGTTGCTTTGCAGCGTCTGTCCTTGACAAAGGAATCAGAAAGGTGTGCTTTTCTTGCTGCGATACGTGAGCCGCGTTTTCTGCGGAATCATTGCCACTGATCCCACAATGGCCAGGTAGCCACTGAAAATTGGCCTCGTGGCCTGTTTTTGTGACGTGGTGAAGAAGCTTGACAACCTCGTAAGTTAACTGTTCATGGCAACCGCGTTGCAGGCCTGACTGCATGCTCTGTAAGGCCAGTCTTGAGTAAAAAAAAAAACACAGCCCATTTACTCGGTCTTTGTGATTTGATGTAATCTAGGGTGCCACGCAAAGCCGCAAGTTCGGCCGCCGTAGACGTAGTGACGAGTTACAGCTTGATTCGCAGAGTGATTCCTCTAGCTGAAATCACCACTGCACCACAGGAACCAGACGCTGTGGTTGAACCATCAGAGTATATGTGCACGTGGTTATTGTACATTTCGTGCAGGAGGTGCAAGCTGTGTTGTTTAGGGCTGACGAGACGCTACTACGGTGTGCAGGTTTTGGTTGGGCATCGCATTTACCAATGCGTACGCGTTCCGCATAGAAATGGCTTACACTGCTGCATGCGATCATTGTGGCAGTGATAAAACAACTTGGCACATTCTGTGTGAATGCCCACAATACTGCTCGCAGAGACAGTCACTCTGCAATGCACTAGATGAACTGGACAACCAGCCTCTTTCGGAAGAAAGACTCCTGCGCTGCCGACAGGACTTTATGCCGCAGAAGATGGCTGTGAAGGCTTTCCTGCGCTTCTTGCGTTCAACCGGCCTGTCCAAACGACTGTGATCGGAACTCCCTGAATGTTTGCGCATGTGTTTTTTTTCTAGTTTATTTTATATCTCTCTATATCTATTCTCTTTCCGACCCTTTTCTCCACCCCCGTACAGGCTAGCAAACCAGTTCGTCTAGGTTAACCTCCCTGTCTCTTCCTTTTAATTATTTCTATCTCTCATGGCTGACGAAGGCAAATTTGATTTCTTCTGTATTCATGAAATTGAAAGACACTTGCGGAAGTGTCAGGCACCACGGAGGATACACCAGTTTCTCAGCAGGCGTACAACCTGACGTAAACGACGCTCGATGTGCACAGACAACTGCACTAAATTTTGTGTGGGGCCTCTCAGTAGCGAGGGTTGCCAAGTGGTGGGAAGGATTCCTAGCATGTTGCCTGAGGTGCGTACGCATCGTTTCAATGATGATGTGAGTCATGATCGAGTAGTCCTGTGCTATGGTAATTGTTTCAGCTGTCGATGCGCAGAAGGTAAACCAAGGCATATTCTAAGGGCCTGGGCTTGAGTATTTTGTATTGTACACAGGCTTGTTTTGCACGTGTTAGATATAGCAGACAGGCTGTACCGCAGGAATCCAATAAATAATACCTTGTAAAGCTGTAACATGGACTAGACAGACACTCCCCAACTTTTCGCGGCAAGAAACCTGAATAAGTCACAAATGGTGGTCAGCCGGTTTTTCACGTAGTTTAAGTGTGGGGTCCAAGACGAGTTTCAGTCGATTATGACTCCCAAGAACCTGTGACTCCAGATGCATGACACCAAGTTAGTGTGAATTAAGGTAGTAATGAGTGAGTATGCAAGCTATGGGCCCAAACGTTCGTCATCTGTAGTGCCTTTTTGTAGGTACCTAAAGGAAATAAACTGGAACGAAATAAAAGGCAGAAATTTGCGCGTAATTTTATTTTCATAAGCTTCCCGTGTGGTCGCTTACAGAGGTGAATAATTATGCACATTAAAAAGAGATTCAAAGGCCTGACTTGCTACGCTTCACTTCCCGTTCTCACTAACTACAATAATAAATGGCGTGCGCTTTAACAGAAATAAATCTATTTATGAATACTTAGTTGCATTGGAACGCTCTGCCACAATAAATCAGCACAGATATACGCGGCAGCGCCTGCAGTAAAACGTCAGTACCTTTATTCACCTCTCACTACCTCTCCGTCTTTTGCGATAACTTAACGCAGTTACATATAAAAATCAAGCTTCTCTTGCACTTTTAACAACTTTCCGGTAACCGCTTGAGTGAAGGCCTGGTTTTTTTGCCCAGCTATGTCGGGCACCTCTAAGTTAAATTTTCTCACTGCATAATGATGAATGCCCTGCTTGTGCGCATAGAGAAAAATATGGAAACTTACAACGACCGTCATCAACTGTTTGGTTAGCTGTCTCTTGCTGGGCCCTCGCATCGCTGTTGTGCACAGAGCCCTGGTTTTTCAATAAGTCGACATGCCTGCGGTGGTTTCAAAAACAAATATAGCAAAATCATTCTTTAAAAATCGGCCCCGTGTGTGAATTGTTTACTGCAAAAGCTGAAATGCGAGTCTTTGGTCTGAGAGTGCGTGAATAAAACGTTTGGTTGGTGTTCTGCACGACAAAATTGTGAATAGAACTGAGCAGGCTTTGCGTGAGACATGAGCGCCATCTCAAACTAATCTTGAAAAACAAAAAGATGGCCTCCGAGTGCATGCTGCGCGGGTGCGATCTCGGAGGCCATACTTTGTAGATTGCAAGACCATGGGTAGGAGATAGCACTGCGTCGTCTTAGCAAAGCGCAGGAAACACCCGACTTTTCGTGCATAGAGTCGCATTTTGTCAGTGCAGCGTAATAAACGTTATGGTCCTAAAGGTTACCCTTGTATATGTCTTCTAATAAAAAGAAACACACCAAAGAAAATATGGACGTGTTGATATGCCTCAGATATGCGCAATATTTGCTTTTTAATCAACAATGTGCAAATAAGTGAACGCAAGAACCGGTTCATGATTGGTGAGCGTTGAGGAGGCAACTTTAGCCCAGTAGCTGAGTCGTTTCAGTTGGCAGAGAGACAAGTCGAACGTCAGACGGACCAAACTTTCCACTTTGAAGTGTTTTAAGAAAGACCGTCGCCTATAAAAAGGGAATACTCAATAGAGGTGCTTCTTTGGTGATTAAAAGGTATCGAAGCAAACACGCAAAGCAGCCACTTGCCACAGTGGTCTGGCGATTATGGGGCTCGACTCCTCACCGCAGCGGATTACAATACAGGTAGTAGTAGCCACATTGAGATGGAAGCGAAATGATGCCGGCCAGTGTGCTTACACACACGTGCACGTCAAAAAAACACCAGATGGTCAAAAACTTCTGGAACGCTATATGTATTTTCTCTCATAATGATGCCGCTGGTTTGCGTTTGCGACGCAAAACCGAATCAAAGATTTTTGATAGTGAAGGAGGTATAGAAAGCATAGAAAGCGACATTCGGCTTTATATACATAGTGCAACAATTGCGCCTTAAAAAGGATCAGTGTTAAAGTTAATGACAAAGCTGAAGATCAAAACTTTGAAGGGGTGATGAACCCCACTCGCGCATGACGTTAAAGAATCTCAGCATATTCACGGAGTGCATGATGATGAGTGCGGCGGAGCGTCCATTTATCCATCCATCCGCGCATCGATCTGTGCGTCCGTCCGTGTGTGCGTCCATCTGTGCATCCGTCCATTCAAGCGTCCGTCCGTCCATTTATAGAACGCTCTAAGTACCGCCATCTCGCATTTTTTCATCGGATATTCAGCATATAGATGTACCGCCATCCAGCGACAATCCAAGGACTAAACGAGAGGTGGCACTTGCGCATTCTCTTACGGCCTGCGCTTCATGACTACTTCGCACCTTTAACCGCCTCTAGTTCATGGCTATATACTAGTTCACTATATTGATGGCACTGTCGCCCAATCTTGTTCAGAAAAAGTTTATTTACCCTATGTACAAAAAACAAAAGTTTCATAACAATCCAGTAATTGGCACATATATTTCGACAGATCTATGTGTGTTTGGAAAAGGTGTTCAACGATTTAGAGTACTCGGTACTCTACTATGGGAGAGCTGGAAGCCGTCCCAAAAATGCGCAGTTATGGAAAGCAGCTGAGGCGCACACTGTCCTGAAGGACTATGTGTTTAGAAAAAAGTGGTTAACGATTTAAAGTACTTGGTAATGTACTATGGGAGAGCTGACAACCATACCACGTGCTGGAAAGTAAATCCACACAATGAAATCATTGTCGAGCCACAGTGAATTTAAGGATACAGTTTACTTTCAGTGAGTTTAACATGCCAACCTTTTCTGGTCAGATAGTGCTCAAAGCGCGTCCTTCTGATACTAGTTTTTTTTAGTAAGCATCAAATTAAAGTCTAGTTTGATTAGAGGTAAAGTCACCAATAGTCGTCTCTGTAATTTACTTTATCAGAAACAACAATTTTTTTATTTAAGATTAACGTGCGCTGGTTAATTTTCCTCCACAATTGAAAAAGGTGCACGCGTGCTGCTCATCTAGTCTAGAGGGTCTAGAACTTTAGGATCTAGAACTCTGGTACCGGTGACTTCGTCTGACCGTGACAAACAGTGGTTATGTGTGGTACACTTCAAACGCATTGCAAACTAGCCTGATTGGCTAGTTTGCATTCGATACCAAAGTACAGGCCTATGAAAAGAGCACAGGGTAATGCATGCTGATGAAGCATACGCTGTCAACTTTAATAAACATCCTTAAGATTTGATAACCGAAGCCATCAAGTTTTGTCTTGTAATACAACGCTGTGGTAGAGTGTGTCACATTCTACCTGTATCGACCCCATCAACCGGTATGTGTGTTTCGAATACCATGAGTTGCTAATGGCCCGTCGAATAAAAGAAATCTGTTGCGATTTCACGGGGTAATACTCTCATCTAATCGATATAGACGGATCTTCCCAGAGACGCAGCGTTATTCAATAACGCCCATACCACTGTCTCAAGAGCCATTTCCAGTCGAGGCTGCCATTGTCTTCTTTTGTGCATACTATGGGTTACCTGTCGTTGCTACCAGGCAATAAAGCAATGAAAATGTTAACGCCCGTGAATACGATCACATTCCTATGTCATCGCGCAACTCTGCCAAATGTATTCGGCGTACGTTCACTCGCAATATCATTATTTCTTGTATAGCCAGTACACGGGGACACAATGTCATCGCTTGCAGCTACGAAGAAAAAGGAGTGCCGGAAGTGGGGATCTCATTTATCTCCGTTGACAGAAGACCCTCCGTAACAGTCCTCGGTATTCGTTGTGACCTGCACTTGTAGATGTGTTAGCAAACAGCGTTAGAAAATAGTGTTCAGCCCGAGGTACGTAAGCACTGTGAGAATAGGTGACGGTGTAATGAATAACTTTTGTTCTGTGGACTCAAAGTGTATGCTTCATCTACCCCACTCTATATACATGGTGGTTGCACGTACAGCCTCGCACTTTATCATGCGAAAGTCGACCCTAGGATACCACAGTTTCTCATATAAAAACAAGATCAGGGTTACGACGTTGCATTTATCTGTGTCATAGCGTGTTTCTGAAAACATGATCACACTAATGTGACTGATAATGCGTATGTGCTTTCTCTAAGCAAAACGTTTAGCAGACGGCACTCGCACAGT
>NW_027465429.1:0-27866 GCF_043290135.1 Rhipicephalus microplus | reverse complement strand
GTTGAAATCTATAGGGAAGATGAGTGAGCAAGAGCTTATAACGCTAGCGGAACGCATGGGGCTTCAAGGAGCCGAGCTAAAGACGTGGGTAGACGCGCGGTTAGAGCGGGCTCGTGAGGAATCTGTGCAAGCGCGTGAAGAGCGTTCCGCGGAAAGGCAGGCGGCGAAGGAACGTTTGGAGATAGAAGAGAGAACTCTTCAACTGCGAATTCGACTAGCTGAGGTTGAAGGTAGCCGAGAGCCAACAGCGCGGGACCGCGAACCTGAGAGGAGTCAAAGCCGCCCGTGCTTGATCAATCCTCACAACCTGATCCCAGTGTTTGACAAGGGGCGTGACGATCTCGATGCGTATCTCAAGAGGTTCGAACGCGTAGCAGTTGGTCAAGAGTGGCCTGAGGAGAAGTGGGCGACAGCGCTTAGTTTATGCCTCAGGTGGGAAGCATTGAAAGTCTTCGGTCGTCTGTCGCCAGAAGACTCAATGGATTACCAGAGTACGAAAGTGGCCTTGCTCCAGAGGTTTCGTTTCACAGCTGAAGGCTATCGCGAAAAGTTTCGGCAAAGCAAGCCTGAAGACGGCGAAACTGGTAAACAGTACGCCACGAGATTACAGAGTTACTTCGATAGATGGCTGGAAATGTCGGAAACGGACGAGGACTTTGCATCCGTGCGCAACCTCATTGTAGCTGAGCAGTTTCTGAATAACTGCCACGATCGCCTGGCACTTTTTCTAAGGGAGAAGAAATGCAGGACGGTAAAAGAAATGGCAGAAGCAGCTGATACCTTCTTGGAAGCCCAGCGGCAAACAAACCTGTTGGTATTTCGTACCAAGTCTGCAAACAACATTCCCAAGGAGCAAGAAGGATTTACTTATACCCAGCCTCCTCTTAGATGTTTCGTCTGTGATCGACCCGGCCACAGAGCATCTGATTGCCGCACGAAACCCCAACGAGTCTTCTGTGGGCACTGTCGGAAGCCCGGCCACGATGCAAGAGCATGCCCAAGCAACGGCGGGGTCAAAGAAAATGACATCTTGCATCGTGTCTACTGACCAGAAGTCCGAGACGCCCCGATGTGCCGATGATTCATCACAAGATGAATATGTTGCTAGTGCACTCCGAACGCGCACCGCAACAGCTACACGAAACTTGCCGGTGTTACAGGGAGAAATGTTTGGACATACTGTATCAGTCTTGAGGGATACTGGAAGCAACACCCTGGTCGTGCGACGTTCCCTCGTTCCCGATGATGCGCTGACGGGTACTACCGCCACTATTTTATTGGCCGATGGTAGTTGCATCGAGGTACCGGAAGCAGAAGTACGGATTCTATCGCCCTATTTCACCGGAAATGCGATAGTCAAATGCATGACGTCGCCACTTTACGATGTCATCGTAGGAAATGTTCCCGGCGCCCGTGACGCTAATGACCCCGACTCAACGTGGAAGGAGGTCAGCGAGCCTGAAGTCGGAAACTAATCAGGCATTGAATTCTGAAGAGAAATCCAAGGATGGATGCGGGACGAAGAGCACAGTCATGGTTGGTGTTTCAAGCAAAGGACATCGCCGGAAGCTCACGACTGCTAAATTTGGAAACTTAGAGCCAAAAACAAGAGGAAGACCGGTCGCTGGATGTTTGTAGGGCGAAAATCGACACCCTCATCCGCGGTAAAGGAGCCACATACCACTCATTTATGTTCGAGAAGAAGGATCGGAACGAAAGAGTGGCAGGCTGAAGCGCTCGTCGGGTCGTGGTCCCGAAGCCTACCTGCGCCTGTGGTCCGCACGAGCCTGGCTCCCTTCTACCGTGTGATCCAGCAGCCGGCGCCGGTCCGTTGTACTCGGATCCGGGCGTTTTCCAGACCTGGGCCTACTACTGGCTGTCCGGGACGTGCTTGCCACACATCGACTCTGCCTCATGCTCCGCTCCGATCCTGCCTGAGGCATCGCTGATGTCGGCGTAAGACGCAACGCAACGCATCGACTCATCTGCCTTCGACGTCACACGGTGAAGTGTTTCAAACCTTGTGTAGTGCAGTGGGGGACTACGCTAAGCGTCAGACCTTGTCTTTCGAGAACAGTGTCGTGCTCGTACTTAAGGCCGTTCTTCGCTGTTGCCATGTAACACGCCAAGCTTCTTTATCGTTTTTTTTTCTTTTTTTTCCGTGGCATTAAAGCCTTATAACTCAAGTTGCAAATGTCTTCGTCAGTCTCGACAACGATTATTTAAGTTGCCGTGATTGCCCGAACCTTATCCTTCACACCGCCCTCTTGCATCTCCTTTCCGAGCTAGTGCATTGTGCTGGCCCAATGCAGATCGATCAGGAACAGCCACGGTACGGCAATGGGGTGGCCATGGCCATGGTGCCACACGTTGCGCTAGCATACGTCGTGGTGCAACGCCCTCCCTATTGGCTGCCAGCAACAGCCCCTTGTCACCCCTCCACCAGAGTTCATTTCTGCTGGGCGCATGCCTGCAATGAGAGGTTCAAGCCTTTCCTTGCACGTGACTTCTCATTCGTGCGCTCCGCGCTCCTTTTTGTGTAGCATCTGTGGCACCGCATAGAAGCGTACTCAACCAGCCTCGCCGAGTTGTGTTGTGCCGCCTGCAATCCTATGAATGTCGCACTACGCAGCATCTTGGGTCCTGTATTTGGAAACAATCTGCTTCAGGTGCCTCTTATGCCCTGTGTCGGAGAGTTGACGAACTTGGCTGTAGCATTTTCATGCTCTGCAGCAGTGAAGGAACATTACATCCCTTCCTGGTCGCACTCATAGGGTAGGCCTCACGCAAACCCATCCCACATTGTGTGAAATAGCTAACTAAGGTTGAAGATCAGTTCAAATTGACCAATATGTTGAGTTACTGAGCAAGGTATGAATGATTGTGAATTGACTGCACATTTATACGGTCTATATGCGGTCCAAAAGCATTACATTTTCAGGCCTGCTAAGAAAAGAGATACTGCGGTACGGTGTGGATTTGAAATCTTATGATTACATAAAGAGAAACAATGCATAGAAGACTGAGCATGCTAGTACTGCAAATACAATTAAAAGAGAGTTGAAACTAAATAATGTGGTAGTGAAATGAAAATCAGCAAAGCTTGCAAAAAAATTAATTAGGGTGATTTCATTTTAGAGAATGGGGCAAAAATCATTTATTCATTAATGTAACACTAAAGTGAAGCAATGAAATAGATAGATGAAGTGTTCTCTGAGAACTATAATATCATTTAAGTTCATTATTAGATGATAAAATCGATGTCAAAGGACCACTCACGAATTTCAAGACCTACTTGCCATACTTGGCCGACATTAGCTAGACAAAATTTCCTGAAACTAGGTATGTCAAGTCTCTGTCACCATCAGCAGATACTGTGCTTTATCTTGACCCGTTAGAAGCTATGTAGGCAGCATTAGTAAAAACCGTCAATATTTATGATGTCATGGCCTGTGGTGCAAAAATTTCAATGTGGCATCACCACCCATATTTTATTTTTGCGTGTTTTCTCGCTTACCAAGTGTCTTCTCACAGCGAGCACAGAGATTTTGGAATTGTGAAAGCGTAACTTAATAATAACAAAAAAAACATTTTTTTTCTTAAGTGTCCCTTTGATGTAACTCATAGTCTGAACATATAACCATTAAACAAGAGAGGGGAGAATTTTTTATACGCACAGCTGAGTTTTTAGGAATATATAGGAAACTTTTGTAAAGGATTCAGCATGCGATTGACAGCTTTGGATTCTCAAAAGTTCCAAGATTACAATAAAATATTTCGAGACTAAAGTACTCAAACAATTCTATATTTATTAACAATCCCCTAAAACTGTTCTATAACTAGTTTGTGATAGGCCTTACGTGACAGGCACACGGGTTTGACACAGGGGCACAGTCTAACCGATAACACATGCATACATTTGCGAAATTCGACAGAATAAGTTACACAATTGGAATTGATGGCCTTTGGATTTTTCAAGCTATCACTGATATATTCCTAAAAAAATTATAGTTGTCTCAGAGAGATGAAGGGAAGACGCTACTCGGAAAATGCAAGTTTTTTAAAATTGCATTTTTTTTGTTTTATTTACTTTCACAAGTTTAGTTTCTTTACATTCATAAGAAAATAATTAAGGGTATAGTTAAACTGGAGGTAGGTTAAAATCACCTCTAAAGGGCTCAAGGTGGCCATTAAAAACTAAAGAGAGTGGATTGTCTAGAGTCCCCTGGAAACTGTCCACCAGGCTGCTTGCCATTGCATTTTGCATGAGGGGTTCACAAAAGCCACATGCTCAAACTAACCACGACTCCAAAGTTCTCATAATAGAATAAATCATCTTGAAACACATATCTTTGCCACACAGGTGAGCTTTCATTTCTACATTTAAAATACGTTTTTCTTGAGATGCAATTTCAGGCAACTTTTTCTATTTGTACAGTACATCATGCATTTGGTACTTCTGTTGACCAGATCGGAATAAAATTTTTACAGAATGTTCTGTGAATAGTGCAATTATCTTCTTTAAAACATGACATCACTTATATAAGTACAGTAGACTTATTAAATGAAACCTGAAGAGACCATGAAAATATGTTCCATTTAACAGGAGTTTCCTTTACTAAGAGATGAACAAGGCTGCAAAGCACAAAAAGGAAACCCAATCGCGTTAGAGGCAGTTGTTCTGCTTAAGCAGCACTTTAGTTTCTCTACTTTCCATTTATTGAGAGTCTACTGCATTATGAACTTAAAGTAAGCGGTTAGTATGGGCTGAGCAATTTTAAAACATTGCACATAACAATGTTTCTTGTTAATTTAAGTGTTTTATATACAGTTTCATGGTAATTATTTTCATTCTTCAATCAATGTAAAAAATATCAGCCATTAAAGGCAAACCATTAAAAAATTTTAGTGGCACAAAAAGTCTGCCTAAAAAAAGCTATATTTTACACATTATCATGGTACAGGGCAAAAACAAGGCAACTTGCCGTAAAACTGATTTCATATTTGAAATCAGCAGAAAAAACTTATGGAAACAGAAAAATTTTTATTGCCCTTGGCTACAGAATAAAAAACTTTGTTTTTTCGTGTAGCATCTTTCCTTGAACATCCTGCAAACATAATAGATGCAAACTTGAGAATGACGAGACAGAATGTTACGTGGCACCCGACTTGGGAAAATACACCAGCCTTCTCTTGCCACCGCAGCTATAGTGATGCTGCGAAACTTGTAAATTGTGTAGAGTATTGCAGTAAAAAGTGAAGTAAATAAAAAATAAAGGAGTATTACAAGAAAACTCAGAAGCAATGCCTACAAGGCACAGTTAGCTAAACAATAAAATTTACGTTGCTAGGCATGCATAAACACACACAAAAGATAAACAGCTGTCACATTATTCTACAAGCAACAAACAACGTCAGTAGTAGCTGTAATGTGACAACAACTCGGGAGGCCGTTAGCCAAAATATATTGCCTAGTTTATGCAGACAGTGCAATACGCATATTATTCAGTGAGTATGCAATGGACAACAAATATTTCGTAATGTTGGTCTAACTAAAGAACAACGAGTAACATATACAGATACAAACAACAATGCCGCATAAGAAGTAAATGCCTGTATGTTGATATTGCTTTGTTGCAAAGTGTGACCATGTTTTTGCCTCATGAAGAAAAGAGATGGAGCTCTTTTGATCAATTTGCAAATTAAACCTAACATTGCACACACAATATCAAGGGCAACACTTTCAAAGCACTGCCCTAAATAAGTTTGCAAAGCTCAAAATGCCATAATGTAAAAAGTACAGGAAAGCTGAGAATAAATATCTATATATATATATACTTCCTAACAGAAGATACACTACACAGGTGTGGCCGTTTTGATGAAAGATTAACGAATTTGGTTCCTCCTTGATACCAAGATCCCATGCCGTGGCATCAATAAATTGATTTTAAAAAGACTTTGTAGACAAAAGCAAAAAGCGGCACAGAGGAATATGTAAGAAACCATTAAAAGTCATACAAATGCATTAATCAAGTGGATATATATACAGCCTGGCAAGGAACACATGTGCACATTGTTAATTAGTACATTTCAATAGCACTTGAAGACTAATGGTCCCCTTTCAACAAGAACAGCAGGAAACAATCGGCGATTGATATAAATGATCTAAAACACATGATCTTGACATTGGAACCTCGCACTCATAGTCCAACACACAATGCAAGTTATCATATTTATGTAAGCTCTCGTTGCTTTGGACGAAGCAAATAAAAAAAGTTCGATGGAGGGCAACAAGGTACAAAAAGAGGCATACAATAGTACTGTACTACAAACCAAACCTGGCCCAACAGCCTAGCCACATTGAACATTTGGCCCTTTCGTCAGGATTACATAAAATCCAAGTTGGTTTCACGCAAATGTGATCCTACAATCTTGGGGCAGTGTCCAACCATTCGTCATTTATTAGGCTAGACTTTGATTTGCTAATTAAGCTTAATGGTTAAACACACTGAAAAGCTTCTGAGAGACAACATTATTTGAAAAGTTCCAGATTATTTTTGCCTCTAAAGCATCTCCCTCAGGAAATTTCTGCATTACCCTGCCATCAACTGCCAAGACTGGGGAATCGAATTTGCAGCAGGTTGCCTAAGCCCATAAGCTGCACCTACAAGCCTCACCTGACCGCTCAGTGGCCCTAATGCAAATAATATTTTACTACTGGACTCATTCCTCCACTAAGTGCACAATGTCGATATTTTGCAGTATGAAAATCGAAGTTTAGCAGCACCCTGTAATTTTTTGGCACTTGGTGCGCACAACACCCCACATAAAATTAAGGCATATCTCTCGCATATTCTTTTACTGTGCAATATCGTGTACACAAATTGATCGAGTCTATAATCTTGCAGGGATTCAACAAGTTTTGTGCAAGTGGCATCATAACATTGCGATGTGAAACAGTAAAAATAAAACCACACTTTAGAATTTGCTATTACTACTTACAACGCGAATGGACTTCTTTCGCTTGTAGGTAAATGCCACAGAATGGTTAACAGTTTACTAGTAGTAGCACGCTACGTACTAATAGATTTTGCATTCTCATGGCCTGAAGGTTTATAGTGTGATACGTGTTTGTGCTAGCTAGCATAAGTAAAATACCTGAAGGTGCTTTTAGGCCACGAGCTTGAAAGTGTGCAGACTTGCTTGCAAGTTGCTCACTTTTTGGTAATCATACCAAAAAGACATTCCCCTCATGTTTTCTGCAAAGTATTTTGTATATTCCTCTTGAAGCAAACTGCACATTTAGATTCCACCGGTAGACGTGCTTGCTGTATTTCACACTATATGGTGTGGTCCCTATAAAGTTGGTCTCTGTTTTGACCTTGTACCCATTTGTTACACTGGATTAAACAGCCGTGGCGTAAGCCTGGAGGACAAATACCTGGAAGACAGATTTTCTACAAGTAAAATCTTACAGAATGCATCACACCAAGTGACAATGAGTCTGCTCTGTGGTTTTCAAAGGCTCAGCTTCAGGAATGCACTAACATTCCAACATTCAGAATAAAGACATAATGCCAGTGAAGTCACAATTACATTGGTACACAACATCTTATCGAGACATTGTGCAATCTAAAAACTGTTGCAGCCAACTGCGGAGGTCAACAGTGGAATAGGATGCCAATAGTACACAGTCTAATAGGCACTAACATATCACAGCAATTTGAGTGGACCAAACTTTGTCCAAATTATTCTGGCTTAATATTGATTAGCTACCATGACCTAAAATGCTGGGCCAAAGAAGCAGGAAGACAAGTTTTTGTGCAAGCAAAACTTGCAGAATGCACCAATTTGATTAAGTCTATTATATGGCTTTGAAAGACTTCATTTAGAAGTGCACCACTAATGCCCCCACGATTACAGAAGGATGAAATGGCACTAAAGCATTAGTTATGCAGGTCCAGTATCACATCTTATGCAATGTTTGCGAAAAACTTTAATGCCTTTTGGACTGTTGTTAGCCATCTGTGTTACACAGACGTGTCTGTGTAAGCTGACCTGCATATGCTTATTACTACCTCAAAGATGATCATAGTGAAAGTATCGACAGAAAAAGAGGATGATTTCTGTGTCTTTCCCTATCAAACAGCATATGAGTTTCATTTCAAGTCACTGTTGAAATCTGAAACACTGCTGGTTGAAAAACAATAAGATTAGTTTTGTTCAACTACTCTAAACAACAATTTACTTCCACATAGTGTATAGGGTGCATAAGAATGCCCCGCTGTGGATACATTTCACAACATATCTGCTGCACATCCTAATGATACACTTTGCAATGAGATGGAAACTGCACGCATGGTCATTCGAGAAATCTTACTAGAGCCAGTTGGCAAAGACCTTTACATTGACAATCAAAGCATAAAATCTGGTGAGTACAGCAGAACTGAAGCAAGGTGTGCTCGATAATTGCCATGATGCAGCATTAAATATAAATTCGTTTATCTGCGCTTGAAGGTTGCCGTATGGTGGGAATGATGCAATAACAAGGACTGCACCTTCCCATAGATTTCCTTCATTGCACTGACTTCTGCTTGCTTTCTCTATCAGCCCACATCAGAAGTGATGCTCTCGAATATAATAATAATAATTATTGTTGTGGTTGAACACGCAAAAAAAAACAGGATAAAACAACGAGGAACGCCGTAGCGGAGGGCTCCATAAATTTCGACTTCCTAGGGTTCTTTGACGCGGACCTGAGTCTAAGTACACGAGCCTCAAGCGTTTTCACCTACATTGAAAATGCAGCCGCCACAGCCCGGATTTCATCTCTACCCTTTTGGGTCAGCAGTCGGGTGCTGAAACCCCTAGATCCCCGTGACGGGTAGCCCTCAAACAACTGACCTATCCGAAAAATGTGGCTCCCACCGCGTTTGTAGAAAAGAGAGCAGCCTAATGGCATCCGCAAGCTTTGACGACCATGTTTTTGTAGCGCTTGAGGATGACGTTGGAATTGTCGTCGAAGTAGAGCACCATGATAGCCGACAGGCGAGTGGGTGCGCAGCAAGGCTTGGGTGCCTGAGCGGGATCCACCAGATGCACAAGGGTCTGCACGATGGCGTGGTTAGTAGCATTCATGTTGAGTGGAAACGAGCACTCGCCGTCGCAGTAGAAGGCCGTGTACCCGTCCGGCGCTATGATCCAATCCTGTGCGTGCAAAAATCCAAGGAACAAGGTAAACACACACGCCAAATGAGCAAAATGTGGAAGGCTCTTAGTTTCGATAAGGTGACAAATACACACAGCCTCTGTAATTATGCTTTGTTTTGCAACAACACTTGCAAGCAAAGGTTCAGGACAAAACACTATCAAAATTGCTAAAAAAGCATCGGCCAGACATCTCACGTGAGAAGGTACACAATAAAAGCTTGTGGAATTAACCCTTATCAACAACGAAACCCGACAGTTTGAGCTCTTCCTTTGCTATACACTAGACTAGCAAGAAATAATAAATAGGCACTTGTAAATTTGTGTGAAGGCATTGTTTTGGGTCACGGTTGGCGAGAACTATGCGACTCGTAGAGCGGCACAGCAGGTAAGCTGGGAAGGGGCCCAGGGAGGGGGGAAGAGAGGATGAAAAGTCTGTCCATATAAAATCGAGAGTATAAATATCAACGGTGAATGCCTTCAGAATAGAGGTTCTCCTGAAAGTTCATGCGCTTCAACCTACACCTCATTTGCGCGTGTACGTATCTGCGGTCGTTACATAGTCAAGCTTTATCCACACAGAGGAGTTTCAGCCAGCCGAAAGGATGATATTTCACATTTTCGGTCCGTGAAAACTTTTCCTGATCGACATACAGCTGATCTGCCTTTGCCGCACTCACAGTCAGAGGCTTGCACACGTACAAGGAAGTGACGAAGCTCTTTTCAACATGCATAATTACTTTAATGGACATCAACATTCATAACGACAGCAGGACATCACCAGTTACACTTCACAAGCCAACAAATTATAACGTGCACAGCTCAGTCGCGAATTAATGCATTCTATGCAAACTTGTGGTCCGTCATCATTATGTCATGGTGATGACACTGTGTCTGACTCTTCTAATGGGAGGCTGTGGCCAACACAGTTTCAGTTTCATTTTCCCGTGCACACAATTTTTGGACTTAGTTTATCAGTACAAAAATGCAAATGGGATAAAATGTTTTTTAATTGATTCGTCGCACACCTCCTACAACTATGTAACGCTGCCATTAGCTGCCACTGGAAAGAATAATTTTAATTGCTTTTCTTGCAGAGGCACAAAGTTGTGCCGTGGGCTTATTCAGGTGGTCTGTACCTGTCTTTCGGGCAAGGCTTAGTGTCACTGCCTGTAAGCTTAGTTTTTAGATTATACGAAGCCAAGATTATAACGACAGTTTTGCGTAGTCTCCTGAAAGTCATACAACCGGAGTTCGACTGCACATTGTTTGCACGCCTAGAGAATTGCATGGCTGCTATACAGGGAGTCTGAGTTATCTAGCTTTTACCTAGTAATAGTATTGACAGTTGGGCTAGTCGGTACAGAAGCATGTTTGTGGACAGAGCGGGAACGACGAAGATGGAGGAGAACAGAAGGGACATTGACGAGCGCTAACTAGCATTTGAAAAGATTATTGGGAGATCCGATGAACATTAAAAAAAACAGTCAACACTGCACACAAATGCTACAAATGAAGGAATGAAGTAACGTAGCGTATCACTTAGCAGACATGCTAAAGGGTTCGCCTATCTTCTTGGCATGTCTGCCCTTAGGTAGTAGGCTATCTTTTTTTCCTTCATTTTCAACACCTTTAAGTAATGTTGACCTTGGGAGTTTACACTCGTTCCTGTGCCTTTTGTTCTCTTCTGTCTTCATCATTCTTGTGCTCCACTCAGACACTCTACTTAGTACCATTGTGAGATGATCAAATTTATATGTAGCTGTCACTTTTCTATTGCACAAAGGAGGAGCAGTATTTGCAGATTCATTCACTAAATATAAGCGCGGTGAAGTAGTAAGCAGTTGTTTGTTGCTTCCATTTCTTGGTATCCTGAGTAATTCAACATTTGATTATATTGAAAAAATCTTTCTCATTTTTAAAAGATCCTAATGAAGAAACTTTAACACTACTACCAATTCAACTTTCTACATGCACCTCAAAGGAGCAGTGTGATGTTCCTTCATGCCATTACTCTTGATGTTGTAGCCGTACTAAACAGAATGACATTTTACATGACACTAATTTGCACAATAAATTAAATGATCGCTTGTCAAATATGTATCAGATGAGATTAATGAGCTTACCTGCCACCCCAGATCTTTAAAGCTGACAAACAAGTTTCGCTTTTGGCAGCTGTTCCTTCGTCCAATCGGTCGTGTGTCTTGAACAGAACAAAAAAAGCAAAAGAAATCTAAGCATACAACAGCAAAATGTTCAACGAAATAAGGGCCAACAAAATGCTCACAGACCAGACACCCATTTCATTCCAGGTTTGTTCAGTTTTATGCTTCTAGATTGCCATATTTTGTGGGCTCGATTACAATAAGAAATAACATGATAAGAAAAATATGATGAGAAAAGAAGTTTACAGATCTATGACGAAATCCCAAATACTGCCATAGCTACCATTATTGTACACTCGATCGCTGCCCAAATGTACCGACAGTTCCTGTAGTTTGGGCTGGTGATGAGGCTCATAATTGGCATAATGATGGCCCTTAAAAGGTTGCTACATCGATTAGGCGAATCCTGCCCAGCATATCACAATTTTTAAGTAACATGACACTGGCGCACCATCTCTGGCCATAAGTACAAAGATAGCTTGAGAGACTCCATAGAACACCAGCCTATAGACCTCTCCCTGTTTGTAAACAGTGTGACGTCACTGCGGGCACCCCGCCCCCTACACCCTCTCTCGGAGCAGGTGCTGGTTGGCAAAAAAGTTCCTCCGGCGGCATTTTTCTGCATGGCAGAGCTGCGTGTCTGCATTCTTCCGATAGAAATTTCTACATTGCTATGTTCTAAAGTCACAGCTTTTGAAAGAAGGGGGTCGTGGAAAAGTCACTGCTCATAGTGCCAGAATTTGCTCGTCGTAGTTGGATGAAGAAACTTTGTTTAGAGTACTGAGAGATGCAACTAGCACGCAGTGGGCTTCACCACGTAGATGGCAGCCATAAAAAAAACCTGATTGCTTTTGAAAGCGAACGGTTTGAATGTACACGATTACGGCCACTTTGAGAAATATTTCCATGGCATGAATGTAAAATTGCTCAATTTCCATCGTGGCATGTGCAATGCAGTTTTAAACTAGGTACAGCATTGGCGACAGCATGATTTTGAGCGGCTTTGCGCAAAGTCACGGATAAGATTCTCATTCATTGCCCAAAAGTCTCATCGGAGATGAATAAAAAAAAAAAAAAAAACACTTGTTGCCGTAGGTTAGGCTGATGTTAACATATCCTCGTGAAAATCAAAGTGAAGTTCTGCTGCTGCTTTTCTCAAAAACACAGTGAAAATTCATGTGATGTAAAACCCGACATCTTAATAATATATAATATTATCCGGCACAGTTACCTTGCTGCATTTGACACCTATAACGTGTTTGCGTACCTATCGCTCCTTTATGCCTTATACACAAACTTCTAACGCAGATTTTCACTTCGTAAGGATGGAGCCTTAAAAGTACGAAGTAGATAAGGAACCGAAATCTCCGCTGTTTCCATTAACACGTATCAGGTATTTGATATTACAAGTTATAGCCATGGTGAAGCATATATGCAGATTCGGCAACGCTACATGCTTATAGCTCATGCGTAGTCATATATATCACCAGGATATCATGCACTTTTATTTTTCTACACGCTGCACATACGCTGAGATGTATCCACTCACAGATGATCACGCCGAATGTATTTTTACCTTGACTACAATGTCAGACCGTAAAGTTCCATTGACAATCGGTTACTGAAACCGGCCCACATTGAATGCCAGTGTTTTCGCGAACAGGACGCATCGCATCATTCACAATGCACGCATTCCCAGTTTCACCGTCCGTAAAGATGAACCTATATTGTCTATGCCTTTCAACGCACCCTACACGCCACAGTCAACACTGCACATTTTCGAAGACGATGCCGCTGTTCCTCGCACAGGCCGCCACGTGTGTTCACTTCTCCGAGACAAACAGCTAGCCAGCGTAGCGAATATTTCATCACGCACTTTATCACACACCTAGATGTTCTCTGACAACTCCCACAGCTAATGTTGCCACTGTGAGATGAAGATTAAGCTTTCAAAAAGAAAAAAAGTAAATGCCCCAAACACCGAGCGATTGCACCCCACTCGGCCACTGGCGGGAGTGTTTTGCCAACCACCGCCTTTCACGTGCACCGGTGACGTCACGCTGTGACGTACCCTGGTAGAGGTCTATTGAGATGCTACTTTCCCTGCTACCACACAAGGAAAGCTGAGTGGCTGTTGTAATTTGTCACTAGGTCGCTGCATCAAAGCACTAGGAAAAATTAACAGTATAAACCAATAATTACATTGAAAGCCTCGATTATTTCTATGGCAAGAAAGTCACAGCAAGAGCACTGAATCTTAACAAAAGTGCCCAAGTTAATCCATATGTCAGCAGCAAACTAATGTGTTGCTAGTTCAAACCAAACAGTGAACATGTAGAAAAAAAAAAGAAATACATTATATGATGCTGAATTGGCCACCAAAGCAGTAAGAGTGAAAAAGTGGTCATTTTGTGCCCATCTTTTTTTTTTTTTTCACTGGCTACTCACTGTTCATAAGAGGCGTTGACAAACGAAAAAGGGACAACATGACGACAGCAACTCAGTTTCAGTGTAACAAACAAAATAATAAGAAAATTTTGCAGACTGCCAATGCGGCAAATTTACTGTAATGTATGATAAGACCACGTCAAACTAAAATTTGTATGAGCCAAGCTCCTATTTTATTTTTTCAATAATAAACTGGTGATAGTAAGTTCCTTGCAAATACGGTGTTACAGTTTAGATAAACACTGTCTTATTAGCCTAATACAGTAACTCTGTTTCACTTATACTATTCGCACTGCAGTGAACAGTAGAACCAGGGGAATGTGAAAATTACACACAGGGTGCAACAAGGCATTTTAAAAAATCACATTTCTTAAAAGCAGCGTACCAAAGTACGGGTTTTTCTCGTGTCGACCGCTGTAGCTGACATCAGCGCTGTGGCGCTTGCGAGTAGCTCGAGTAACACGGTGGCGGCGACGGCTGGGTCCCCCGTCCCGCAGGAAGGCCACCATGAATGGTTGTAGGTCACTGCGGCCCCCTGACCCTACTAGTCCGAGATCATGTGGATGCAACTCGTGGGGGTGCATACTGTGGCCTGCACAACATTTAATTTGTCATCTATTAAGAGGGGTGTTTCAGCCATTTTGTAAGCATGTCATGGAACTGTCTCATGTTATGTAATAGCCAAAGACCTCAGAAGTGCTCAAAGGAGGTGAGGAGGTGTGGTCTTAAAGCACTTGTGGCGGTGTGAATTTAGGTTGATTTTGCTGCAGCGTGGCAGTTCACATCTTACTGTCACATTGAAAATGAGCCATGTTTGGAAATGGGAAAATGTAAATTAATTGCTAGAAGTAGTAGAAATCCTGCTTTCAGACAACTGGGAGACGCTGCTTCATAGTTTGCATACAGACAAAAAATGACAGCGCTTTTCTCTCCTGGCATTTCCCGTCTTTTCGGAAGGGTCCATGATGGCAGCAGTCAGTTAACGTGACGCTATGTAGAAACAAGCTCTTGATTGATCTGTGTACATGAAATATCAGTTGTGAATTTTTCTATCCTGGATTGCCATGCAGTTTGCACAGCCATTCAGCCTCGTCTCTCTTGGCTGTCATATGCAACTAACTGATTTCACTTCGTTCTGTGCGCCCTCGACTGAGCAAGCAGAGATAACAGTGTAGCCCAAAAGCGCTAAACACTAATAGAGTCAACGCTTTGTCTTGACATAGTCCATATCTTAATAAGTTGCAAGGGGAAAATACCATACATACTCACGTAATGAACACAAATTTTGTCCGCAAAAATCGAAGCAATGTTTTGGGTGCATTTATTATGCGGCGCAAGATTTATGAAAATTTTTTTGGGATGAGCAAGAAACCTTCTTTTGAGATGAGCAAAAAAAGTTAGGCAGCTTGACCTTCCACAATTGACATACACATACACTGTTTAAAAATGGCTTCGTTTCACTTCACTCATCTTCTGTGGTTGATGGTGCTATGTTCTGCAAGCTTTCCCCTCACTGCCCATGCACTCTATATAAGCATTACGTGGCCTTCTTCTCTTGCAACCACTTAACAACCGCAACAGTCGTATCTGCTCTGATCTCGAGGAATGCCCAGAAGTGTACCCAGATGATGCTACGTTCTCTGCTTTGCCAACTTTGTGGCAACCTCGTACGATGATTGGGACGACATCGAAATTGCGGCAAGTAACCAACATCGCAGCAACCGAAGCACGAGAACAAACCGTCGATAACAAGATTAACAACAGAATACGGTGGCCGTCTCGCTGTTCGCATGAGAAGTGACTGTAGAAAAGGCAGCCAATATCCTGCGTTCTTTAAAGTGTGCGCTGATAATGAGCACAAAAATTAAATTGCAACTGAAGCGAGGATCAGTGGTGCTACTACGATGTTGCAAGAATCGTCATGCTTTTTCCTGGGTGACAACCATTTCTTCTAGTTTTACGGAAACCTGCGACGCGATTGCAACGAATGGCCCTATGCAACAGCCATGGCGACAGCGAACCCTGTCATTGTCACTCAAAAATCGCGTGCACGTGGTTGGGCTTTAAAGTGTCCTATTTGTAGGCAGCAACCGTTGCTTGGCGTGGGCAGTTTTGTAACCTTCGCTTGCTGTGTGCTGGTGAAATGTGATATCTCTACACTCACGTCGTTTGTGAACTCTGCTGTTGCGAATGAATAATTGAAAAAGACAGGGGCGTGCCACTCACAGATAGAAGGAAAGTGGCACACTAGGAGGTGTGGCACACTAGGAGGCATGGGCCTAGTGTGCCACACCTTCGATATGCCACTGCACAACGTTACTCCTCAGCGACTCATGTCTCATGACTACAGTCAAGCTGTTCAGAAAGAGGGATTCGATTTGGTAACATGTCAAGTAGAACATAGAAACCATCATGACTAAACGTGGTCTCTCAAAACAACTTTGACCAAAGTGCTCACCTGATGCTTTGCAGTGAATCTGCAAAAAGAGACCCATGTTCTCATTAGGGAATGCCACCCACGTCAGAAAGGGTTCAGTGACGTTAAATGTGAGCCACCCGTGAGTTTTTGCATCTATAGTTAGATTGTCCACGTGCTGGAGTATAACATCTCTACAGAAGAAAGAAAGAAAGGCAAAATAAACACATAGCTAAACGATGAAAGAAAAGCTTTACTATTTTCAAACAGGGTAAGCAAGCTCCCTATAAAAGTAGTACAGTGCAGTCCACTTATAACGATACCACATATAACGATATATCGGTTATAACGATGGGTCGACTTAACAGTCTCATTTTATGCATTGGGGCTATGGGGAAAAAAACCATATATAACGATATGTTATCCACCGCATATCGGATACAACGATGAAAAGTTTGCCGTGGACGGCATGTTTCATTCAGAATAATCGTAACATTTAGATTGATAAGTTCCTCTGAAACGAACTATGCCGAGACAAGACGAAAAGTTAGCGTAGGCGAGTACCTGCCGCCACTGCAGCACAGCGCCGGCAGCGCGTCCCGGCCGTTCAAAAAGCCGAGGAGAGCGTCGCGAGTTGGCGCGACGCGCTACAGATGGCGCCAGCTGTGTCACGTTTTGCGCCTCGCCTCGACCGCGAAGAGGCTGAGAAAATTAAAAAAAAAAAAAGCGAAAAGCAAAGCGCCGCGCTCCGCGGCTCCCCGCCTTCTACAACGGCAAGCCGGCAAGCTAACTCGTAGCTTGCCGAACGAAAGCGGGAAAGAGAGAGAAAATAAAAAAGCGAAAAGCATAGCGGCGCGGCGGCATCGGGGCGGGGCCTCGTTGGCATTCCGGCTGTGTACCTCTGGCTGTGCTTTCTTCCTCCCACTGCTCCCACCCCGCCGTCGGTCAGTTTCTCTTCCTCAGCGAACCCGTGATGCGTTCTTCGGAGTAAGAAATAAAGTCTTGTTTTTGACATGCTACTATCTACAATATTTATTAATTGGTGAAAATAGCGAAATGAAGCCTGGAGCTACAAAAGGTACGTCCGGCGACGATTTTTTGGCGGCAGTCCAGATATAACGATCACCGGTTATAACGATCATATTTTTAGGTTTTCTCGATATCGTTATAAGTGGACTGCACTGTAGCAGCAGCCAAACCAAATGCCACATTCACTCCTGCAAAAAGCAATCGGCGATAGAATACTAGTGTGATATGACAATACATATATATAAAAAGTGACAACCGATGTTGACAAAGATACAAAGAAATGCAGTTGTAACAATAAAGAGAGATTTGAGCGACACAAAAGGCAAAATAGAAGTGCCAATAAAAACGAAATGTCTGTCAGCTTCACAGCAAGAGCAGAGCAATGAATTCGATTGTTATGTGGGGTTTAACATCCCAAAACCACCATATGATTATGAGAGGCGCCGTAGTGGAGGGCTTCGGAAATTTCGACCACTTGGGGTTCTTTAACGTGCACCCAAATCTGAGCACACAGGCCTACGACATTTCCGCCTCCATCGGAAATGCAGCCGCCGCAGCCGGATTTGAACCCGCGACCTGCGGGTCAGCAGCCGAGTACCTTAGCCACTAGATTACTGCGGCGGGGCCGTCATCACTACTGGACCTCGCACCACCGCAGCCATGAAGGAAGAAAGAACTTTGTAGGAAACTTCGTAGGAAAAACTCCGTGACTGCAGCGGACACAAGTCACTAGCATTACCGGCGTGTTTTATATCCAGCATCTTTGCAGTGATCATGTTGGCATAATCCACTGATTCAGCCCTATGTCTTTACAATCGAGGCAAGTATTTTGCTTTTGAACCACCTTAACAACTGTATTATTAGCACCTTTTGTTCGTTACCCTAACTAGTGTTGGCTCGCGACTGCAGCGAACACGGTGCACGGGCGCAGCCAGCATGAAGTTTGGGAGCTACTGTACATGGTAAGTCTTGTTACATCGATAACATTTCCATCCTTTGTGCAGTGGTAACCACACTCGTCTGGAACACCTGAATGACGCGCTCCGCATTGCACTGTCAATGTTGGCATGCATGACCGCTTAGGATGAATGCTCACATGTGGACTATCTCGCACTACCCGATCTGAAAAGTGCCAGAGTGCCAGAGCGTTCAGTTACAGCGTTTTAGACTAGTGTATTAACCTCTTCACTACAGCCATGTAGCATGTTTTTCTCTCTGTCTTATATTTTTCTTTCACGCAGCCTACCTACATGATTGCTGATGCAACACGGAACAAAGGAAAAACTCTGAGCAGCAAGAATAAACTAGCTACCTCCTTTCCAGAACCTGCAGCAGAACAGGCGGCAGTTTGACTATAAATACCTTTACTAGCAGAAATTGCGAGTTTTAAGAACGAAGCTCGCTCTGTATGAGACATTTTCGCCGAACTATTATTGTCTAATAAAGGCTTTTCGTGTTGAGCAACAGTTTGCTTTTACTGGATGACCATTTGCACTCAGCCGGTTAACCAGTTGGGAACCAGTCTCTTTCAATGGGCTGACCAGTTGAGCACCTGTTACCTCTAATTGAATGACCACCTCTATTCGAATTCGTTAACCAATTGAACACCACCTAGTTTCAACTGGGGGACCATTTATGATTAACTGGATTACCAGCTGCACGCCAGTTCACTTCAACTGGTTAGCCATTCGAGCACCAGTTAGCTTCAATTGTATGACCGATTCGTACCCCACCAATACCAATTGGTCAATCAATCAGCCACCAGTTCTGTCTGAATAGTTATAACTAATTGGATATGAACTGGTTCACCAATCAGATATAATTGGTTTGTTTCCAACTGGTGGCGAAATTCCAGTGGGTTGAAAATCAATTGATGTCGATTGGTATTTTTTCAATTGGACCATTTGAACTTTTTTGACTGGGAAGGCAAAACAATGAATGAAGCAGCGTGAAGGAAAGAGTGAAATGGGTGACAGGTGCTTCTGGAATTTTTATGGCTATGTGTTTGTAGCAGACTCATGCCTTACTGCAACACCACAACCAAATTTCAACCACTGAGCGGTTTAGCTGCCCTTCAAGGCTAGTGACGGAAAATTTTTACTACTTTTTAACATTCCAAAGATAAATGATATATACCTAGTCAGCCAGCATAGTATACAATTAACTACTACATTTTTTACACCCTCAACACTTGAAAAAGGCTATTTTTAAAATTCATTTTGGAGATCAGTGTCAGACAACCAAGCCATATCATTCCCGAAACACAATAGCGACCATCATGAATATGGTCAAAACTCATAAGTTCGTAACAAAACTTGACTTGGTCAACAAATATTGGCACTATTCAGCCCACTGAACATGCATTACTCAGGCAGCTTCTTTATTTAATTGATGTAAACTATACCATGCTACGTACTCGATTTTGACGCCGTGTCTCAGTATGCTGATCTCAAGCGTGCATGTGTGGTCTTCTGGCAAACTACTGACTGTAGCCTCTCGGTAGATGTTGAGTTCTGCCTTGAGAATTTTCTCCGCAGGAGACACTTCGCTGACATCGAACCAAAACCGTTTTTCATTGTCATGGCGTAGGTGAAGTGAATGGTGATGAGCTGCAAGACAAACTTGTGGTTACAAAGTGATGAACAAAATAGTAAGGATAGAGAAGCATACAGAAGGGTGTTCAAGAGTTTTTCTTCTTTTTTTTGTAATGAGGTGCATACTAATGTGATAGATTAAATCAAGATAGACTGATGTTATTTCTTCTAACTACTCACCACATTAATTTTAGAAACATAAGTTTTTTATTGTGCACTAAAACACCGTTACACGCATGTCAGGGTGCCAAGCACATGTTTCAAAGCGCAAGTTCTTTTTTGGTGTTTTGGCTATGTTGTTTCAATAAAAGTGCCCATTAGATGCCCTGTTATGCCTCTAATGCCTTTAGAACACAATTTATTTCATTTTCACAGACAAATAACTTAGTAGGCCTAGTCAAAGAGCTACAATGTTATGATAAGAAGGTGTGGGAACTTCACCATTATATCACCGCCACTCTTTTCTATCAAGAAAGCTGCTACTGGTACTGTTGAATGGTAATTTACCACTACGAAAGGAATCTTTTTTTTTATGTATGCAGTTGTTCACTGTGGTCTGAGGGCTTCAGTAACTGCACAGAATTTCGCACGTCATATTGTAGAGCCTGTAAATTAGTTTTCATCCTGGTGCTGTGCCACACAGAGCAAACACCACAACAAGTTGGTAGGGGTTTAAATTTACTTCATTGTCGTGCTCACCAGGCATTTAAAAATTGGTAAAGCTGATCCCAGAACCAAAGTCGTTCCAGGCCAGTCAATTTAACCGTTGAATGCGCCGGAATGCAAGCATATGACATTAAAAAATTTAGTTTATTGATAGCTTAAATATCAATTGGAATGAAATTTGATTTTGGCAGAATCGGCTCGGAACGCATAGTATATATTGGGTAAGCAATGACAATGACAGCACAAAAGCTTGCAATCACACATTTCATTTATAATCGGTGCCCTAATTGTCAGCTAGCAGACGACACAGAGCCCTGGCGGTATGCTCGGGCAAATTGGACACAAACAGAAATGACATCAATTGCGGCTAACTACTGCTCGTGAGCAGAACTCCCTGCAGCCGCATCCGTTCCTTTTCTGCATGACGCCCCTCTACGAGCGGATAATTCAGTGGAGTTAAGTTTTGTGTAGTTTCAAATGCGGGGCTGCAAGCTGCTTGAACATTTGTTATGGGTGGACTGCGGCTTTCACACTTTTCTGAAAAACATAAAGCCACAAAAGCTTTGGGCTATCTAAGTGAGGCGAAAAGAACAGTAGTTATAGAAGAGCGTGGTGCTTTACGTGACGCACTTTAGAGATGACAAGTAATGAGACAACCACTGTCTCTCCACCCAAATACTGTTTAAACTGAAAAGAATTTTGAATTCTGACACAGTGCCTTCCAGAGTTGACACCTTCAATATTCAGCTACTGCGAACACAATAGCGGGAAGCCCTGACCGGAGTTTTGAGAAGAGTCACTGACGACATATATTCGTATTAGCCTTAGTATAGCGTAAATGCTTGCGTTGGCATGTTTTGCTCGCTAAATTATTATGTAACGCTATTCCAAAGATAATACCGGTAACACGACGCTCCACGAAGTGCTAGAGTAGCTGCGCCATCTATGATCGTGTAATAAAAGCTCCAAATGCTGATTGGCTCACTTCTAGTTGCAAGTGGTCAAAGCAGCGAAGCTCCACAATTGAAACTGTGCTCGATTCAAAGCAATTTAAGCACATAAACGTATTACAACGTGTTGTGCT
This sequence comes from Rhipicephalus microplus, assembly GCF_043290135.1. NCBI lineage: Eukaryota > Metazoa > Arthropoda > Arachnida > Ixodida > Ixodidae > Rhipicephalus > Rhipicephalus microplus. The sequence goes on along the minus strand of NW_027465429.1, from coordinate 6,257 downwards.
CGCTAGGTTTAATGTAAATGTTTAAGGTGCAGCCAAAGAAGTGTTTACAGAAATGCAGGGATGTTTTTGGTAGACATGAGAGTGTGCAAAACCAAGCATCAGTATATAAAACAACGTCGTCTAATCATTCATAGTCTATCAAGCGAGCGGCATCCTTTATTGTGAACCAGCAAGTTTGCCAAGAGAGCAGGGCAAGACGGTAGGCGGTAAGCGGGCAGCCATTATTTAGATACATGTGTTGATGAGCTTTTATGATCATGTATAATTCACGGTGCATCTTTACATTGCTTGCTTTTTCGTTACGATCTAAAGAGAAAACTCTAGGGTGTGACTATGAAGCGCATACTTTGAAGAGCAGGGCAGACGATTTGTCTGCATCAGCCAGTTTGTCGGGCTGCTATCTACGTAATTCCCGGTCAGCTGTAATAGCATCGTTTTTTCCAGTTTTGGTATCAAAAATTGCATTGATAGAGAGTTTTCTTTTTTTTTTGTAAGCACTTTGCACTTCAAAAGTGAAATTTGGCAGGCAGCAATGTCTCCAGCTAGACTGCGTATAAATCGGCTTTTTGAGGGGTGCACAATTTCGTTACAGCTAGCCTTTAATGAGCAGCACACAAAGTGATTGCAGCGTAGAGAATGACAGCTATAGCTTCACGCGATTCAATACTTTGAGACTGGAAATGCCCTAGGCCTATCACATCCAGAAGGGCAGAGTATATGACACATCTATCGGTTTAACAGTGAGTTCTCGATGGGACAATATGTTATTGATGAGTCACTGTAAGCATATACATTTGACGTCTAATTGTCCCACTGCAGTGTTTTTAAAATAAACACCCACAGTGTGCAGTCTTGTTCCCTCTTTCTTACAATATAATTCCTTCCAAGTAAAATGTCTTATACGGATCACAAACAAGTCACTTAAGAGCACGAGGTATTGAAGCACACACTGCAGCATTTACTGTGGTGTATACTAACATAAGCTGCATTACTCACTATTGCATGAATTATAGAAACTTCATTAGAAAAAAATATCTTTGAACTTTTATCGTAAAACAAATGAACAAGAACATAACCTAAATTTTTCAGATTTACTGTAACTGTTAATGAAGATGCAGCCTTGTGCCATGCATGGCACACTGTGTAGTTAGGACAGCGATCTTGCAGCAATTGTTGAAAAACAAAATCTAGGTGACTGTGATCTTAGCATGAGCAGTGAGATCTGAGCAGAAACAGTAAGCCATTTGTCACTTGTTACCAGAGTATAGTAGGCACGCTATAATAGTTGGCCCACGAATGTGAAATAAAAGCTTTCTAACCAAAATCGCAATACGAGGAAGCACTAAAACCATAGGCTTTCAACGCAACCTTCTACGGTGGTCAATGCGGGGGGGAAACTGCCGAAGCTAACCAAACGTTACAAGGGGGGGGGGGGGGATGCGACGTAATGATGCCAAAGATACAAGATTAGCCACATCAGTGGGGAAAAAGAATTACACGGTAATCAGATTTAGCATACGTGCGGCTGCCAGTACCGTAATACACCGTCGAACGTGAATAATCGTGTCAGCGCGCACACAGAAAGTAATTTCCTGTCATGTCGTACTTCCCCCGCAATGATTATCAGCATGAACTATCCTAAATAATCCTGAACTGTTACCAAACTGTCAATATGAATGAATGAACGCTGGCATTCCGGCATGCATTCTTAGAAGCGCATTGCACGCTCACTCGTCATAGAAAGAAACAAACATGGAATGGAGATACGCACCATGGTTGAGAAAGCTAATGATAACATCGGAATCATTGATCATCCGTAAGCTTTGGTTGCTCGTGATGAACTCATTGTGTGCCTTCGCCGAGTCGAGGTGAATGTCCCCGTTGTCTTCATCCTTGAACGAGTTGTAGAGATCGAGCAGGTAACGTGGTGCGGAGAATCTCCGCTCGTGGATCTTCGGCTTGGGTCTGTGATCGAGGCCCAACAGGTTCAAGATTTCCTGCTGCATTTCACGCCGTTCAGACTTCGGTAACGTGCGGTAAATGATGGTCTGGTCCACGCCATTGTCCGCATAATAGGCGGCAGAACAAAGCCGCACTGATAAGGCGAGTAATGATGTGCAAAGCAACATCACAATTTTGAAACTCAACAGCCACATTTTGTTTCGTTTTTCTGTCGCCTGTCAAACTACAGTGTTGCCGGACGCGCTGTGTGATTCGGTCAATGTTGAGCAAAATAGCCAAATGTATTTGAAATTTAAGGCGCCAATACGACACGGAGGAAAATGAGGCACACACACACACACGCGGAGTGCCCCTTCTAACAAAAATTTATTTCGAAAGAGGACAGAAAATATTTTTACACAACGCGCGCTGTGACGCATAAAGTAATATATACAAAAAGTTGTCATTGTGCCTTGATGCGCAGTCGCAATAGAGGTGTGCGCCAACTGGTCGGCGCGCTGCCGCCGATAGTTTTCACCGCGCCGCCGCCGCCGACGCGAACTGATCGGCGCGCCGCCGCCGCCGACGTTTTTTATCGGCGCAATCGGCGCGCCATTTATGCGCCAGTACGGACTTTTCATAGATTTGTCTTCTTTTTCATCTTGATTTATAGCCTCATTTCACATTTTATGTAGCCAGTAAAAACCAGGCTTCTTAGTTATCTTCATCCAGCTTCAGAGGCCGAGAGTACCACTATGAACAGCGGAACGAGTTCGGCGGCCGCTGCATGAAATGACATATTGGACAAATTGACAAAAAATAATTGTAACAGTTACAGTAAAGCATAGACACTGCCATCTTATGCTCAAAAGCAATTTTTGCTGTTTTTTTGTGTCGTAATTAGCTATGATTATGGTGATACGACGTTGAATGTAATGGCCCAGCGTTTTGATGCGTGCGAGTTCGCCATAGCACAATTCGAATATTCATACGGATGAAAAACGGCTTCATTATCAGTCCAAGATGGCAGCCTATAATTGTGCCCGAAACAGGGCGTATATAAAGAAGAAATGAAGTGGTAGCAGTGCAGCACGAATGCAGCGCGTTAGATGAAGGGAGGAGGAGGAATAAATGAGGAAGGACAGGGAGGTTAGGCGTTAGATGAAGAACTACACAAAACCCCGAAGGACGAAATCGAAAGGGAGAAGTTTAATGAAGATTAAAAGCGTCGAAGCATAATACATGCTCGAACCTACTCAGGGTATATCAGCACCTGTCCGTGGTGTTATAGTTGATAATTTTCGAGGATGACCACCTATATGCAGCGTCTGAACATGCTGCAGAAAATATTAACCGTCTGTTTTATTGTTTAACTTATCTGTTTGTACCGGCCTTTTAAGACATTGGATTCCCGGGATGAAGATGCCAAGGCAGTAAGATGGCAAGAGAGAGAGAAAGGAAGGCCGGGGGATTAACCATATCTTGGCATACGGTTTGCTGCCTAGCACTGGGGGTTGAGAAATAGGGGCAAGAAAGGGCGTGTAGAAAGACAGAAAATAAAACGCATGTGCACTCAGGAGTAAGATGGCAAACTTAACAGAGGATTTATTACATTCTGTACAGACAGGGCGAGAGGTCTCTTGCGAATGAGCTGGGTGGCTCACTATAAAGTGTACGTTTTGACTTAATCAGGGAATGGGTCCAGAATGCGCTGTTGAATCACGAGACACACACGCCATTTCTGACGGTGCCGCTCACACTCGCTCAAGTCAAGGTCTTTGATAGGGGCGTGGCCACCACACTGCACCTGTGACACCAAGAAACCATTGTGGTCGCCTCGTCGAACGTCTTATGGTGTCGGAATGCCACCTTACTTCCCGGCTAAGATGGACAGTACACGGCGGACAGCAGGCTGGCTGCCCTTCGGTGACTTGTTTGATGAACAAAGAACGCGGCCCTCCCCCGTTGGCCCAGGCGCCGCGCGTAACAACGGCTATCCAGTGGTGAGAAGAGGCGTAATAAGCTTGTCTGAGACCACCAAATTTAAAAAGAACAAAACAAAATTTAAAAACTTGCCAGTAGACAATTTACAAAAGACGGCTGGATTCATCAAAAATCCAGAGACCGACATTTGAGCGACATGTCATATATGACATAGTTCAGCAAACTGGTTTTCATGACGTAACTTGAACGGACCTACTGGCACTGGGAGAGGTTAAGAATGATTGTCGCTGACAGATGTACTTCTGTTGCGAAGGTAATGCTCAGAGTCAACCAAATAAAACTTAACATTATATTCAAGTCTTGATAAAAAATAAGTCAAGTTAGAAGGCTCCTGAGGTGACCAAATAACAAATTACTTCACCATACTTTATGAAGAAGTAATTTGCAAATAAATAATGCAACCGCTGTTTATATGACATTCAATGACGTGACCGAAATCAACGGTGTGTCGTCGCTATAAAACTGGAAAGTTAGATGTGGACCCGATCGGGCGAATGCGGCGGAGAACGAATATGTCACGTAATAAAAGCGATGTGATGTTGCACATTTTCATCTTTACAACTCCGTGCCCTTCCGCTTGCTCGTGATGTGTTCGAAGGAGCTAGCCAAGTGTCAGGTAGAAGTCAAGCAGAGTAGCCGGGGCTGATAAGAGCAACGTTTATGTTCACTATTTACACACTAAAGGTAGCATCATGGAAGCTTGATGAGAGCTTCTGAGAGCTGGTTCAGAGCGTCTTGGTGCTCGCGTTTTAAGCCGTGGTCTTCCTAAAATTCTCTGCAGGAGAAAACAATAGACATTTTGCAATAATCTGCAAGGCAGCTTTTCTGTAAGGTTAGTTTTCCAACCATAAACTCTCGTTCACAGACTGCTTTTCTTGCTCATTTTGTTTTTGCCATTCATCTTTTTGAGATCTTGTTGTGCTCGCGTGCCTTTGCTGGAATTTGGAGAGGTGACATTTTGTTGTACTCGCGTGCATTCGCTGGAATTCGAAGAGATAAAGACACAATGAGGGAGAAAAGCAGTCTGTGAACGATAGTTTTTGGCTAGAAAATAAACCTTACAGGAAAGCGGCCTTGCAGATCACTGTAAATGGATAGACTGCATGTCCATTCAGTCCAGGGCAGTCCGAAGGAATTGTCGTCTTCATCTCCGTCCCCAAATGGTGGGGGTAGTGGTTAGAAGAAGGCGCCTAATTTCTGCAGCCCAGCAGGGAGCACGGCGCAGCGAATAAAGATTAAAAAAAAAACGAGAAGGAGAAAGAGAGAGAAAGTCAAACACTGCCTTCTTTTCTACCCAGGAAATAGAAAGGATGCATGTTCAGTTCGTCACACGGCGAGAGAGAAACACAACGTAGGTCATAGTGCAATAATACGCACAACGCAGCACAGTGCAATAACGTTGCATCGCACGTGCAGAATAGGGTCTGCAGCGCTAGGGCCTGGGGGAGTGGAAGACTTGAAAGCACCACAGAGTGTGGGGAAACATACCTGACGACGGATCCCAACCTCTCGGCTAATTATTCAGCGCGTCTCGTGGCACGTCGAACGAATCAAGCTGCTTGATTTCCGACAGCTCTTCCTAGGCCGTCAGTCAGTCAGGCGTGTCCAAAGAGTTTTTGACGAGGGGAGCCAACAGCCCTAAAGAATTCGAAGTATGACTTTCGTGTTGTCACCTCTTTTGGCGCACCTCGAGAGCGTTGACCCGGAACAAATCAGGGTAGGTGAGGTGACTTTCCGCGAACCTTACCTGCTTTCCAAACCAGTTACTGCATGCAAGCTTCCCCTGAATGGATGAATGTGTGGCTGAAGAAAAATAAAAAGACACAATCTTTCCTTGCGAGACCACGGCTTAGTCCTTGAAGGGAAATGGGAGAGTGGAGAAAATAGTTTAGAAGTAGGTAGGAGGAGAAGGTTTGGAAGAACGTGACGGTCATGGCTGCTAGAGCAGAAAGATAATAGGGGCCGTCGGCAGGGCAGTCCGAGTCGTACAACTTGGAAATGTGGAGCTGCAACCATGTACGCAGATACCTAAGGTCATTCCCACGAGAAAAAAAAAAAAAATCTGCATCACCTTTTTTGGGCAAGAATACAGAAAACTAGCTAAACGAAAAAACTAAAATAAGTAAAGAAATAACCGATAATCTAACCACCAATTGTCACCACAGCTGCGGAAGGAAAGAAGGAAAAACGTAATCCGCGACCTCGGCACCAGCGGCTACGCAGAGGCATTTATTCGCAGAATACTGTGTATAAGAAAAGACACGGGAAACACGACACCAATGGCGCCGCAACGACGCCACGTGTCGACCAAA
>NW_027465428.1:0-27892 GCF_043290135.1 Rhipicephalus microplus | reverse complement strand
GAAGGAAAAAAACAAAAATTTTCTCAGCTTGTTATTCTTTTTTAATGACAATAATGATGAGAACTGACAGTCAATACTGCAAAAGAGTGTACAGGGGATGTTATTTGTACTAAATGCAATGTAAGTGTGAAGAAAGAAGAATGGACGGAAAGATAACCTGCCCGCTGACTGCCCATGGCCCGCCAGGTTTTTTTCCAGTTTTCTTCGCATTTCCATCACATTTAGTAGGAAGAACTTCCTCTATACTTTATATGGCAGTGTTGCCTGCTGGTTCTCATTGTTAGTGTGAAATGTCGAATAAATAAGTAAAAGTGCCGTGTTGTCTAAGTAAACCTGCACGCTCCACCACATTGGGCCTCATAATCGTTTCTTGTTTGTGACAGGCAAGATTCCCGATTTTACTAATTTTGCCTTTACAAATATATGGTGCAGAATAACACGAATGCAATGCTATGCCGTAACACTTAACCTAAAAATTGTTTTACAGGGAAGACTTGACGTACATGAACAATGGCACAGTTTCAAAGCAGGTGCAAGGTGAGCTCATAAGGTGGAATGTTTTATGTATATGAAATGCAGTGTACATTAAGAAAAAAACGTAACGATCCCTTCGCAATGGACCTTTACTGGCAACGTTAATTTTGCAGTAGTGTTGAACTCAAATGCGATAACGTATACGTAGCTGATCTTTGAGGCAAACTATCTTTAAAGTGTGGCCTCCTTATTCGACATCTAATAAAATCTGCGTTGTCAGCTAAATTTGTTTAGCACTGGGAAAAAAATGGAATGAATGGTCGCATGGACGCTTTGAGTGTTTCATTTATAACAGGGTGGTGATACATGTGCCCCGAAGCTCGTGGCTTGGTGCTCTTCTTCACCTTACTGCCCCATCACATTCACAACATAAAGCTCCAACTGTTGACAGCTCCGCATGCACCGTCCTCCTTCTTCAAACATGTAAAAGAAAATAGGCTCATTCATATCTAAGTATGCAAGCTGTTTACTGGCGCGTTTCTGGTGTGGTTATGTTATACCACATTAATGCCGGATGCCGCTGCGCAAACGTCAAGGCAGTCGTGAAAGAGTCGGGAACAAGATAACGACCTTCTTAGCCAAATCCTTCAATTATGTTAGGGACGAAAAGGGCAAAAACAATAGAATTCATTGTAACTGTAGCGGAGCCTGTTTTGCGTTTATCTAAAGGTCCTGTGGGTGTGGTAAAAGTTCCATTTACCCTTACTTTATGAATTTCTTGTGCATTTGATCAGAACCACTGCGAATGAGACAAGACTTAAGAAACTACCACCCACAGAAAATAGTCAAGAGCGTTTTAATACATCCTAGTTTCCAGCAAATGATTACGTACGTAGACCGGGCGCGTAGTTCTGAATTAACAGCGACTTCTGTCTGGGCAATGAGCGTCATGGTAGCAGGCCTGTAACAGCGGCTGTTTTTTGTTACGTGGTATTGTACTTGTTGGAGAAAAAAGCACTCATCAGGAGACGTGCAATCGGTGTGAATATTTGCATGTGCTTTTTAAGGTGTCACGAGTTCGAGAAAAAAGACGACATGACAATGAAACCTTAAACAGCCCTTCACGGAAGGTCGTGGTTCAGTCCAAAAGAAACGTCTCAGTGATGTCCAGTAGTAGAGTAGACATAGCACTCTAAGTTGTGCGTCTTTTGTTCTAAAAACAGTTCACAGTTTCAATGACGCACCAACTATAGGCCCCCAACGCACACTACTTGGAAAAATATTTACACTTACGCTACTAGTGCAGAGCTTCTAAAACAGATTTCGTGCCCGAGTGAAATGGCATTTACATTTTACCAGCCGATTCTAAACGACACCGCTGATGCATACTGCGACTTACGCTGGCGTCTGTTCACTAACAAAGAAATTGCTTGCCCCTCTTCGAACTTGCGATGACGTCGTGTACTGGCGTAGTGTGTCACCGTTAATTCTTATTTCTGACTGGTCACAGGTGGGCGGATGTCTGATGTTGTACAACTGATGAAACCGCTTACCTTGGATGTTGTGTATAAAAGTTAGGCTGGGCGGCATGTCTTTCCTACAGATTTCACCTCATCGGTGAAATCAAGGCGCTGCTGTTAGCGATGCCTTGCGTAGAGGGTATTCGTCAGCCACTTATGTAAGAAGCAAAACGTGCAAAATGTTTAATGTTGCAGACGTGTACAACGAATATCGTGACTGCCGCCACGTGTAGTGTGCAAAGATTAGAACATTTTGCTTTTTTCGTGGGAATCGCGGTTCGTTGTCGGGTGAACACCCGCGTATTCTCAGTTGAAAGTGCCAGGATGTCTCGTTTGAGATGCCCTGATAACGCCGCTAGAATTCGCCTCAAGGTTATTCAAAAGTCACCCACAGCTAAAGCAATTCATTTTTAAAATATACATAACGCATCTGCAGCAAAGCTGCATTCAGAACTGTAACATTTAGTGTCTTATACTCTTTGATGTTGCCTTTCCTCTGTCGCAATTTTTTTGTAATTTCTCTCTCTCTTCGCAACATTTCTTTTTAGCATCTTTCATTCCCCTCCCCCTTTTCACCAGCACAGGGTCGCCAGCCGGTCTAAGAACTGACTAACCTCCGTGTCTTTAGCTTAAACTTTCTTCCTCCTCCTCCGTAACCCCAGCGCCGGAGAAAACTCACAGGATATCTTTTGACTGAAAGATGATGAGCGGGGCAAAGTATCTATCTATCTATCTATCTATCTATCTATCTATCTATCTATCTATCTATCTATCTATCTATCTATCTATCTATCTATCTATCTATCTATCTATCTATCTATCTATCTATCTATCTATCTATCTATCTATCTATCTATGTCTGTCTGTCTGTCTGTCTGTCTGTCTGTCTGTCTGTCTGTCTGGCTGGCTGGCTGGCTGTGTATATTATGGGCTGGCTACGCCGGAGGGATGGACTGTATTAGACCGTTACGAGCTTCACCCCTAACTTGGTGGCACAGGTCAGGGTTCAGAGGCTCCGGCTTGTGTGACGCCTTGAGCAGCTGTAGCGGCTGCAAGCCATTCTGGTCCAGGTGATTCCTGGACCGACATGACTTAGATGTCTGTACTGCACGTCAAGCACAATCCACGCGCTATGTTCCCACATGAGGGCCCTGTATAGCACCACCACATGTGTGTACGTTGGTCAGGTGCGGTAGGTCAGCAACCAGCAGCCCTTGTGTAAGCCAGGGCTTCGATAACTCCTACCTGAAAACCTGTAACCTCAGAAAACCTCACACATCTAAGACACTTAGGACAGCTGTTGTCCGGTTGTAGCAACATGATTGATTGATCGATATGTGAGGTTTAACGTCCCAAAACGGGCATATGATTATGAGGCACGCCGTAGTGAAGGGTTCGGTAAACGTCAACACTTGAGGTTTTTTAACGTGCACCCAAATCTGAGCACGCGGGCCTACAGCATTCTCGCTTTCGTCGAAGCGCAGCCTTGCGCATCTCGATCAGGAAAACGGAATGCCTGGAGCAACTGTCAGCCTGATGGGGACAGTGTGATCGCGCGTCTTGTGGCGCCATTTTCTTTTTTCCAGAGTTGAAGTCGTTTCCTATTTTTTCGTGGCATTTACATATCGAATGTAGTAGGCGTGACAGTGGGAATTCTATCTCGCCATAAAACTTGGAGCTTTAGTTTACCTTACTGTGCTCACGTTTTCGCAAATTCTGTCTATATGTCCGCCCCGCCCCCGAGAGCCATTTAGTTGTATTCCTGTCGCGTAGTTGTATGTAGTAGGATCAGAATATGAAAAAGATACGCAGCATTGAAAGGCCTGTGCGCTTGCGCTAGGTACTGTTGAATGGTATTTTTCAGTGTTTATTATAAGAGGGAATGACAGCTACTGAAGCATGAGTTGTTGGGCATAAAATTCTGGTGTTCTCAATATTTTATTAACTAATATCACCAAATAGGAACTGTGAACCACCCAAATGCTAAGTACGGTGATATAGATATCAATATCTACTTCAGAAAACATCTGATATATCTCAGGTAGCGATATACACCTTTTGTCACAAGTTTTGGCTTTGCCGGTCGGTGAATTGTCTATGTGGAATGCTTCGACAGAGATCTTTCAACCAACATAAGCAGTTCCAATGGTTCGGTGTGAGTACGATTATACAGCTGATAACACAAGGTTGGCGCAAACCTTTGAAATTATGTGAGCCCGCAATATCATGTCAAGCTCTAAGAAAGCTAAAACAGAGATGTTGCTTTTACTTGTGAAATAGATAGGGAACCTCTATTATGTCTTCTATTTGCTCTGCACCGTTTTATTCATTCGAATAATGTGTCAGAGTACAGACCTGCTGTCCTAAAATTTTTATCTGTGTTTGTGATGCTTCATAAAAAGCCCGAGAAAATTTGAAAAGATGGGAAATTGCTAATGACTTCACGCTTCCACTTGTCTTAGTGCTTTAATTCGTACTTTGTTATCTCACATATATTATCAATATTAAAATACGTGTACTATATGCAGCATACTTTTTGTTTGAAATAGAGCTAGAACGAGATACCATGAGGTATTCACAATGAAAGAGAGTTTGGAAATTCCTCGGCTAAAAAATGCGCTGCATACTAATAAAACTACGCTTTCAGGTATAGCTGAAATCGGTGGAGTTTGCTCAGACAAGAGAGTCGCTCTTGGAGAAGACGTGCCAGAAGTGTACACTGGTATGATAACAATGGCACACGAAATTGGGCACTTGTAAGTATCTCCAACAAAAATATATTTGACCACCTTTGTCTAACTTTTTTACTAAGCTTTATGAGTGTATATAAAGAGAACGTTAAAGCTACTTGCCAAAGTTCCACTAATCGGTTTAATTAGGAGTGTAAAATCTCTGTTGTAGTTAGGTTGTAAGTTTAACATAGTAGTGCGTGCTTAAAGTATAAGAATACAGCATGGCACAGCGAGCGTAATATCGTAGTGATAATGTATCAAATGAAGTGATACAGTAAAAAGAAATAGAAGTATTGCGTAGGCGTTATGATTGAAAATATTGGGCACTAAAGGTAAACGTATTCAAAATGACAAAAAGCACAAATGAGGGAACTACCTGAAAATTAGCCTGTCTGATATAGCTCTTGCGATGTTATTCAGTGTGACAGCATGGATAAAGTTCTGTCAATGTTGATGACATCTCAGTGATCTTCTGCATAAAGATAAAATGCGAGAAAAGCCTCCGACTCTTCGCTCCCCCTAGATGGTTTGGTCACGCTCATAAAAACTGCTCTAAAGGCTTTAAGTAAAAAGTTTTGAAGTAAAATATAACCGAGGGTTCGGTTATAATATAAAAAGCTGATATGTTACATTGGGTGAGCAGATTGTGTTGTTCGTTTTGTTGGGTGATTTTCGCAATGGCTAAATAGAGCAATTCATTAAACATGGCCTTGCTATGAATACTCTCTGCATTATTCCAGTTCAGACTGTGAAACACATACAAAAAGAAAAGCACACATGGCATACTAGAAAAAATAATAAAATTTGGTAGGTTGCTCTCATAGGCCACTTTTTTTTCATCTCACTTTCGCCTGCCTAAAATTAGATATTTGTTTTCTTTTATTTTTTTGTATAAAGACGCCAGACGAGCTGTGAAATGCAACTTTTTTCCCCTTCCAAGCAAGCACGGATATGCAGTACTCTTATGTATTTTTGACATGGTTCAATATTCTAGAACTCAAAAAGCGAAGTGGTAAAACGTACAATCGTGACTCATCAAGTCATGCTGGCTCGCAGAAGTGTGTTAGCTAGCGGAACGGTGGTACACTACAAGTGCGTATTCAATGGCAAAAGCATTCTGACAACGGAGGCTCATGTGACGCACACAAAATTAATCTGAAAAAATAACCTACATGGCGCAAGAGCCGGTTATTGTGTGCGAGGTTGCAGCTGCAGAGATGGTCACTCAATTCACACAATTTAGCAGCACATCACACGACATAGTGCACATGTTGTGGAACGGCGATGAGAAAAGTGAGTGTGTGTAACCATCAGCATACGCGATAGGAAACAGGTGTGCAAGCACTTTATCAACAGCGAAGCTTTCACGACAGCGCCACCTTCCGGCATCAGTGAGCCTCTGCGCTGCCCACGCCATGGCGTACAATATCTGTTCTGGGAGCGCACTGCAATAGCGCTTTGCTATAGTACGTAATCACGCAGACCATGCCCGTGCTCCCGGATTAGAGGTAAGGTGCGATTATTTTGATGGATGGTGGCTTGAAAGACGCTTTTTTTGTGATAGCTTAGTGTTGTCACGGAATCTCAACTATTGTACAGAGTTAGAGATAGAATCCTTTAAGACAGAACATTTCTTTTATTTAAAGGTTGGAAATTTAGAAGGCAAATAGAAACCACTGATATGCCAATATGCGCATCGAAAGAATGCCAGCGAAGATGGTGAAAAAAAAACAACATTTAGAAAAAGTAAAATTAAACTTAGGCAATGTGTTCTCTTACTCTTAGGTCATATTTTTAGTGGTACATTGCGTTAATTCACACAAGGTCTCCAATGGTGTGATATTTTGTTACATAAAATAAAGAAGACAGACATAGTAGATATAATCTTTACCTAATTGACCAGTGTTGTCTAAATCTGTTCCCTGGTTCTCATTTTGTGGTCCTCCATTGAAGTTCAGTTTGAATACGCTGAAGTTAGGGGAAGGTATGTGAAATGCAGTACCAAATGAAGCGTTTTCTAAATTTGGCCAACATTGTTTAGCCAAGCGTTACGATAGTGAGTACGTTGATGTATTGTGCTCAATCTTTTTGCGTGCACGTGACAGACGAGTTTTTGTTCATTTCGCAGGCTAACTTTCTGAGTGATTATTATATCCGACAAGCTAACAACATGCTTGATGTAGTTTTTTATGCCTAAACATTGCTATCAGCGGTTTATAGCTTGGACCATACTGGTACTTTTCTTATGAGTTAGTATAGTGCTCGTTTTTTTTTATTTGGGTCGTTTTTCTCTCAGCAACGTTGTTGGAAATTCTTGTGTTATCTATCTGTAAATGCATTCTCGAGTTTTAGCAGCGATGAAGTAATGAAGGCGCCCACCGCAGGCGCTCTAACAGGGATCCTAATGCACACAGAGGATACATATATTTTCATTGTTATAAAAATATTTCGAACCTGTGAGTACGTGGTTCATAAACTCCAATTTTATGGGTTATAATTGGTCTTCAGATTAATGAATGCGAACACTTTCTCTTTTTTTTCCAGGTTAGGCAGTGATCATGATGGCTGCCCGAATGCAACGAATTGTTCTGCTCTTTACGGAAACTTAATGTCTAGCATCACCACAGACACGAAAAACAAATCGATACTCTCAGAATGTAGTCAGGACCAGATCCGTTACCTGGTCGAGTAAGAATGTGCTTTTTTCGCATTGTGTACATTTGCTCTGAGCACATATACGCGTTTGCTTCGGCATACATTAGATCTGCATGGGAGGTTTGCGAAACAGGTAGAATAGAAAAGAAATTATACAAATTAGAATAAATTGTAACTTTTTTTCTGTGGGATCACGCGGGGGGAGGGGGGTCCGCGGTGAAGGACAAAGTGTATTACGCCACAGTTAAGCTATTTAAGGTAATGGTATGTTTTGATTAATTTATTGAGGGGAACATTTTTTCGAAGTTGTGATGGCTTTTTAATTAAGGTCACCACGGTGGTATATGCAGGGTCTGCACGGAATAATCGATATGTACACAGAACTGTCAGACACTGTTGTCTTCGATGTATTGGTAAACTAATAATTTGAATACTCGACGTCAACTTGCGCCTTAAATTTGGAGGTGACGGTGCAATTGCGCTAACGAAAATAAGTAAGTTACATTATTGGCAGAACTGTGGCACATTCACGTTGCGTGCACGGACCTATGAGACCCAGACATCATAACTGATGCATTTGGTCTAGCTCCTATGCTGTTTCTGAGAAAACCCACAATCAGGATCAAATTGTCTTACACTGATGACTTAAGAATGCTGTTCAAAATTGGCAAATGAGCTGATAAATAGCATTAAGTTTCATTGGGTTAGCCTGAAGCCTCACACCGATTAGGACCACTCCAACGTTGGGGCAAAAATACTGATACTTTCTGCTGCTCAAAGGAAGCACATATAACTTGCATGCAGTGATCAGCGAGTATATAAAAGCGCACTTCATATTAAGACGTTTTAAGTTTATAGACCGAAGGTCAACAGCATCCATTTGTGGCCACGCAGATCCAAGCAAGACAGCTGCCATGCCATGCAAATGCAAACAGCGAGAAGGTGAAGAATGTGGGATGTAGAGAAGAAAAAAAAGAAGCTCGTAAACGTCAAGATGATGCTTAAAAGATTACATAATGTTTCTGATTATTGACTGAGACATTGGGGTTATTGTCTGTTGAAAGTGCAGGAAAGGCGCGCTAAAACATCTACGCCTTCACACATCAATGTGAACGTTTCATACATACTTCACGCTTGTTGTCCCTGTGTCAGCGCCAAACCTTGGCCATCGAAGGGAATCCACAATCTGAGCAGTGAATAGCTAAAGTCCTAACTTGCTTGATGTTGACGTTGTTTGCATGCTGTTGTCTAGAATGACTTATACATCGCCAAGTTGGGCCCTTGCAAGATATTCCGCACGACATGTGCATTTCATGAAATAACTCTTAATTTGTGCTGCACCAAGGGCAGAACGTGACTCGGTGTGGATGTTTTATAGTTGGTGGGGCTCTTGTTGTCGACTTTGTATAGGGATATAAGTTTTCTAGGAGAAAAAAAACATTACAGCCAAGCCTTCGCTGCCTGCATCTTTCATAAGTCGATGTCGAACTGCTGGAACTTGGCGATGACAATTATTTTGAAGAGTCTAGCTGAGGTCATTCATTTTGCTTGGGGCGTCTAATGCCCCGAGCATCCTTTTCAATGAACGTTAGAAGGAAGATTGCTGGGAAGCCACTATCTCTCTGGCGCTCTGATAGATGATTGAAGCTGCGGTCCACATTGTGGAGGCAGCTGTGCTAGAGGGCACTCTTCATTTCTTCAAGTGCCACTGCGCGTTTGGTTGTTCTTGATTATGCCGATGAGGAGCGCAGAAATTACTCCTTTCACAGAGGAGTGTAAACCCAGCAGATGTGCTTAGCCAACTGCGGCTATAGATCTAAAAAGTGGATGTGCCATTGTGTGGGAGCTTGCTCGCTGAAGGATATGCCTTGAAATGCTGTCTGCAAGGCACCAAAGGTTCGTTGCGCGGTTGAAGGGGCTACTTGTAACTTGGCGGAGAGCAACAGCAGGAACTGGCCCACGTAGTGAGAAAACTTGATTGAGCTTTTCAAAGCTAGATCATTCTAAACTTTTCCGCCGTACTGTGCCAAAATAGGAATCATAATAAAGTTGCGATGGATTGCCAGGGAAGACAACTTCTGCCTCGCGCGAACAATCGAGCATTGTGAAATACCAGATTCGAACGGAAGTAGAGGTTCAGAAAGCTCAGCAGTATAAAAAAGTGGTCCCAGTGGTGTTTTCAGTGTGGTGAATATCTACATTGTCCGCTTTTATCAACAGTGGAGGTAACGTTTTTTTGATGTTGGGCGTAATAAAAATCATTTATGTACTCAGAAAAAGGAAATGTTTGTAACAAGATGTTTTGCAGAAATTGACGGACAACGAACGAACTGTTGACCAAAAACGGATCTTTGATTTCCAGAAATGAAAGAAAATCTTAGCAGATAATCAAAGATTTCGGCTTTGTGTAATATTACGCATAAACGATTCCCTTTTACGTGTGCTCTTGGCTTAAAAATACAGAGAAGCTGGGCTCTTTGAAGGCTTGATAGCGGTGGCCAGCTTCGATAGCTTGACGTTTTATTCCGGTGGCTGTATTTTAGGTTTTTTGGGCCATTCACAAACTTTGACATTGTCAAGGGAGGAATCGATTGACGATTCTTTCAGCACTCTGACTTCACTAATGTCAAATCTTCCTTTATTGATTATATTGACTGCCAGTAGGTCAAGATATATATCTCTCAGAGATCAGGCCATATAGTAAAGGTGGAGACCATCCTAAGCTGCGGTAAGCGGTGATAGAGCATCAACACACTGTGAACTGATGTCATCATTTTGATGGGGTGGCGCCTTAATACACGCAGTTCTTATGCACGATAAGGTATCGGTGTTGTCTAGTTTAAGAGTGAATCTAGTATTATGGTCACGCCCTTAAATATCCCCTACTTGACGAGACAACGTGAAATCGCAATGAGCCGGATGTTTACTTAAAAGTGCGAGAGGTATCTTCGACAACTTTTGAACTTTCTGCCGCCACAGCTTGTCTCAGGACTGCGCAAGCGCCTTTAACTTTTCAAATTTGTTGTGTTTCCGAGGAAGAGCAAGAGAAACTGCGCAGCAGGTTGATGTCCTTGAGTAGTTTGAGCTGCATCCACGCATCAGTTTTCGGCAAACAGCATAACCTGATGTGATGAGTGAAGAAAACGACAAAGACAGAAGTGCGGGGCAAGGCGCGTGTAATGTGCGCGTGAGTGTCAGCGAATCAGCTGATGACCTGTGGTGGCCCATAGAGGTGGTGTGCCACGATTGGGCCACGTGTGACCATTACGTGGCAGTAAGCTTTGTGGCTGGGGACGAGCCGAAGCAGCGGCAGACGAGAGACAGCGGGCCGAAGCGTCGGACGCAGGCGATCCAGGTTCCGGCCAGGGAACGCGGCCGTCCACACTGCTGCCGTCCAACCACCAGCTGGAGCGGTATCGCCGGTACGAGTACTGCATCTCGGCGCGCGGCCTGGCCTGCTGTTCTCTTCCTTGCCGAGGGCATTGCGGATCTCGACGAGGCGTCTCCACGGTCAGCCGTTCGGCACAGCGATAAACGTGGAGACGCCTCGCTGAGATCCGCAATGCCCTCGGCAAGGAAAAGAACAGCAGGCCAGGCCACGCGCCGAGATGCAGTACTCGTGCCGGCAATGCCGCCCCAGCTGGTGGTTGCACGGCAGCAGCGTGGACGGCCGCGTTCCCTGGCCGGAACCTGGATCGCCTGCGTCCGACGCTTCGGCCCGCTGTCTCCCGTCTGCCGCTGCTTTGGCTTGTCCCCAGCCACAAAGCTTACTGCCACGTAATGGTCACACGTGGCCCAATCGTGGCACGCCACCTCTATGGGCCACCACAGGTCATCAGCTGATTCGCTGACACTCACGCGCACATTACACGCGCCTTGCCCCGCACTTCCGTGGTTGTCGTTTTCTTCACTCATCACAATAACCCCCCACACAAGAAAGTTGTTTCAGTCAAACAACTTTTCTCACAATACACAGTGATGAGGAATGAAAACAGGTGTCCTTTTTTCCTCAGCGCTCACCCATGCCAGCAAAGCCTCTCCACTCAGCCCCATCTCCTTCCCTAGCTCAACTAGCTTTCTCTTGTCGTCCATTCTCGTCTGCCACACACAAACAACGTGAGGCTCTCAGATGTAACGCGAGAGCTTAGTCCTGTCACGTGAACGCCAGATATTTGTGATGGTTAAGGACGTTCGTCACTATGTTTGCTTATAGCGGACGAGAAAGGATTAACATGAACAATTTATTTGATGGCACGGGTGGCACGGCTGACGGCGCACGGATACGCTACCATGTGCAGCGCCGTTGAGTCGGACGTCGCGGCCAACCCAGCAGTCAGGGTCGCAACTCCGGAGGTCTAGGATCAGGCCACGGCTCACGAGGACCACACCCGGTAGGTCTCGCCCGAGAACCTGCTCCCGGCCACTACACCCAGGCAGGAGCCGTTCAGCAGGCCCCGTCCTTGGACCTTGTACAGGCCGACGGACTCGACCTCGAACGGACACACCGGAGCTCGACCTGGCCGACACGTACGGGTCCCACGTCCGGCTCAGGAACGCTGCCAGGAACTCGTCCTCTCGAGCGGCGCACCGCTTCGTCTGCCTTCGTGGCTTCCACCCTCGAGCTCTCTTGTCTCACGTTCCTTCTTGGCCAGGGCACCGCCAGGTACCCGCGGGTGCACACTGCAGCTCATGAGCTCGCGGCCCACGTCCGAGTCTGGCGCGTCGCTCGGTACGGCTCAGCACCACTCGGCGATCCTCGATTCAGCCAGAACTCCCCTGGCACCTGGATCCTCGGCCACCCTGAACTTCGCCCGGCTCCGTCGTCCTCCGAACACACGCCCACGTCTCGCCCGGCAGAACGCCTCGCTCGTCCCTTGCCGATGTGCGACACTCTGGTGACACCGGCGCTTGATGGCATGGGTGTGGCTACGGAGCAGTCAACCCGCATCGGAGACGCGATGCTCCATGCGGGGAATGGCCAGCCCGTTCAGCGAACAGCTTGCGTCGAGACGCGATGCTCGGTGCAACCGTGACCATTAGCCAGGCCACGTTCATCGCTGTGCCGAACGGCTGACCGTGGAGACGCCTCGCCGAGATCCGCAATGCCCTCGGCAAGGAAGAGAACAGCAGGCCAGGCCGCGCGCCGAGATGCAGTACTCGTGCCGGCAATGCCGCCCCAGCTGGTGGTTGGACGGCAGCAGCGTGGACGGCCGCGTTCCTTGGCCGGAACCTGGATCGCCTGCGTCCGACGCTTCGGCCCGCTGTCTCCCGTCTGCCGCTGCTTCGGCTCGTCCCCAGCCACAAAGCTTACTGCCACGTAATGGTCACATGTGGCCCAATCGTGGCACGCCACCTCTATGGGCCACCACAGGTCATCAGCTGATTTGCTGACACTCACGCGCACATTAAACGCGCCTTGCCCCGCACTTCCGTCGTTGTCATTTTCTTCACTCATCACACCTGATTTTCGGAAGGTTGGAACGGGCCTACCAACTAGAGGAGTGGTGGAACAAGGAAAGGTTTAATGTGGCATGTCAACAGGCAAACGTTAAGTGAAGGCGGCGTTGACCAGCAAAGCCCCGCCGCGGTGGTCTAGTGGCTAAGGTACTCGGCTGCTGACCCGCCGGGCGCGGGTTCGAATCCCAGCTGCGGCGGCTGCATTTCCGATGGAGGCGGAAATGTTGTAGGCCCGTGTGCTCAGATTTGGGTGCACGTTAAAGAACCCCAGGTGGTCTAAATTTCCGGAGCCCTCCACTACGGCGTCTCTCATAATCATATAGTGGTTTTGGGACGTTAAACCACACATATCAATCAATCAAATCAAATCAGCGTTGACCAGCAAAGTTGTCATGGCGAATGCTTCTAGCAAAACAACAAAGCAAGCGGACTCGTTGAGGAGGTTAGGTGAAAAAAGATGGAAGCTTTGAGCTAATTAGTGAGGATCTGTCTCAATACACAGCATTAAAATAATGAGACAGTATGCGTCCTTGATTTCCAAAGCGTGATTTGCTCAACTAAAGCCCTAGCTACGAGCTATCCCCCACACCTTCTTCATTTTACTCGCGTAACGCAAGATTCATACCGCGAAGAAAAATGTCATCGACAGTTTGGTAGGCGGAGCCGTGTGAAGTCGACGAAAGCAGATTGATTGAATCCCGCGTGAGTTAGTTCTTCTGGTTTTACAGGAGCGGAGTTGCATTGAACGAATCATTTAAAGTTACACGTGTGTGAAATCAAGAGTTATCGTATGTGCATTTACCTGCCGTCGTGTTTGCTTCGCTATTAAGGTAGATGCAAATATATTCCTAGAACCACAGAAAGTTTATTGAGGCCTATCTGTGAATTACTGCGCAAACAACTGTCGTTACACTGCAGCTTGACTAAAATGTATCTGAATAAAATAAGAGTAATCGAGATATCTGTATGTTCTCTTTCTTCTGTAGAAGGCTACCGGACTCATGTCTATACGTTAACATAACGGCAAACATTACAAACGAGTTCTATCCTGGAGAAAATATGACCGAGGAAAGGTTCTGTAACTTAACGCATCCAGACATACCAGTCGTGATTTCCCACCAAGTAAGTGCTTTGATATAACAGACATGTCTGCTAATTCTATGCATATATTTGATTGCTTTTGACTTCATTGCTCCACCCTTTCTTTGAAACTGTGTTTTATCAAGCTCCGCAACAGAACCGGATAAGTTATTCCTAGATAAAGATTTATACCTGTCA
The DNA here is from genome assembly GCF_043290135.1 of Rhipicephalus microplus. NCBI lineage: Eukaryota > Metazoa > Arthropoda > Arachnida > Ixodida > Ixodidae > Rhipicephalus > Rhipicephalus microplus. Next base: position 13,776 of record NW_027465428.1, on the reverse strand, counting down.
AGGTTGCGAAAAAAATCAATTTGAGGTAAAGTTACACCATGGTGCTGTCAGCCATGGCATCAATAAAGAGGGAATATTGTCTCACATGGGAATAGTGGGCGCCTTGCTTATCTTGAGAACGACAATGATGTAGTTGGTCATTCTCACCTTCATGAAATTACAATGTTAATGGGTACCTTGCAGTATTACGAAATTTGTGCCTGAATTTAATTCTAATTTTATTCCGTGGAATCAGGATTCGCAGCAATTTCATTCCTTTTAATTCCTCTGAATGAAAAAAAAATTGGCCCATTCCCACTCCGGGATTGACGGGACCTTTCAATTACATTTCTTAAATTCCTCAATGTAGGAAATAACCCTTCATAGTTTTATTGAGGTAATAATGAACCACACCATCAATACAGTGTCATCAGATGCATTAAGAACCCCAAAAGCATGTAAAACACGTCACTAATGTCGAGGATTTGTATTTTCGTTTCAAACATCATGCAATAAAACCACCCTAATAATTTCTTTAGGATCGAGCAGTTCTCCCGCTACATATAGTGCTTGCATGGTCAGCATGTGTGAATGAACCGTGATATTTCAATTGTTTAAGCTTCAACTTGTTAATGCTAAATTGATGACATTGCTTATTTTTATGTTGACAAAGGCATTGTTGAATAAAACTAAGCAGATTTGCACTGCTTCTCAAGCGGTCGGGAATATGAAGAAAATTAACATTTGTTTGATGGGCAAAAAAAAACTCCATAACTGCTTGTGTTAGATGAAAAAATTCCCCAACACTCGAGTACTTTGTGTCTTTGCATACAATATGAAAAACCTGAAGCGCCGCATTGCTCGTGAGCGCTCACACTTGTCAAGAGCGCCTCAAAAGCATGGAGGAGAACATTGTATTCGCCTGTGAGCAGGTATGCAATGTCTTTTTTGTCGCAAAGGTTTTTTTACGTTTGTCAGGTTTCAAACTGCCCGTAAGATAAAGATCAGGCCGTGCATAAAGTATTCGTCAGTTTTTAGGCGGGAGGGGGTATCATTGAGAACTAATGAGCGCGGATAATTTGCTTCTTCCTTCAGTATCTGTTGAGATAATGCATTTGTTTGTACGCTAACATGTGTCGCTGTTTTTTTTTTACAATTTAGAAGATTGTTCATACTTTCGCATCATGCCTACCCTTGGCATTGACTAACTAAAAGTAGACCTAGAGAAAACATTGTGGCCTTCGACTTTGATAGAGCATGTACTCCGGCCTAAATGACTGATTTGAGCATATTGTTACAGTAGTAGCTATCAAAAGTGTAGAAAAATACTGCGCAAGGTCCTTTTTGCTTGGAAATGCGAACGCACATATGTGCCAAGTCATAAGAATCAAGCGAAGTTACAAAAAAGTATAAATGAATAATGATGAATTGATCCCGCCCTAGAGCACTTGGAGTGCAGGACGGCCGGTTCCCAGCTAGATTTTCAGGAACATCTTATCTTCTGGGCTTATTCTCCCGAACGTCTGATTTTCGGAACACGTTCGGCAATCGGTAACTAGTTCTTCGATCACTAGGTTTACGTCATAAAAAAAGTTCAAGCGTCCTTGAGATGTTGAAATGCTTCAATAAAGTTCGCAAGCACTACAAGGCTCTAAAAGAACTTCATATGATTTTATTCATTACACTTTCGCAACAAAATGTCAAGAGCTTAATGATATATTCACCATTTACTTTTAAAACCCGAATTGTGACTGGACGAGTCTTTGAACGTTGTCTCTCAAAAAAAGTGAGATAAAATAATTGCCGTCAACCTAACCGAGACTTGTGCATCACAAACATGAGCTGCTCAAGCGTGAACCGCTGGACGCAAGAGACCGTGTGGGAGAGCATTACGGAAGTGCTCATCTAGCCATCAAACCCGTGGTGGCAGCCGTGCCTCCCATCCCCGAGATGCCCGTCGATAAAGCTAAGTGGTAGATATGAAGAACTGGCAGATCCCACGTACAGTGGGAATCGATAATGTGCGAAGCACGAATGAGAAATGTTGATAAGTCACTTTAAAATTAGCACAACGTTACGATGTCGAGGTAATTGATGTCATACATGAGTTTGATGTCATGATTATCATGTTTGGATGTGTTGATTGCCTTCGTCATCCAGTCACGCCACGTGATACGAAATTAGGTATACGTGGAGCTAACGAAACGGCTGCGAGCACGCTATGAGCGTGGTATGTTGTCATGTTCTTACATGACACGCGTGCCATGATTATCATGTTTGCACCAGTCATACATTTTGTCATTCATTGACGTCACGTAACACAAGATTTGGTATATGTGGAGTTAGCAAAACGGTCGCGAGCGCATCGTGAAGAGCCCATTATACTTCAATATAGCGTTGATGCGCACGCACGCTGGGCACAGCGACGCAACGTTAGCAAACCGCGAGCACTCTGTAGTCTGACGCCAGATGCGACCAGCGTAAGTCAGTGCGGCCCGGCGGCAACCGGCGTGAAATGCACACATGCTGCAATTCGCGCCGATGCGTTACCCAGACAACACTGCGTCTCACGGAGGGACGCTGGACGCGCTGAAACGTGCATGCGTCAAAGCAGCGCAGTGCGGCCTGCACCTGCGAGTATATAGCAGGACCGGCGCCTGGCGCGGAAAAACCAGCGTGTCGCGACGAAATGAACGCCGGCGAGCACGCGCACCCCGTCACGCCAAATTGTATAAGCGCCTTTACTATGGCATGCAGTCTTGTTCTCACATGACACGCATCGCATAATTATCCTGTTTGCACCAGTCACATACCTTCGTCATCCATTTGCGTCACGTGATATCAAATTTGGCATATGTGAAGCTAGCGAAATTGCCATGAGCGCATCATCAGTGTGGCGTGTGGTCATGTTGTTACATGACACGCATGTTGTGATTATGTTTGGATATGTCATTCACCTATGTCGTCCGTTCACGTCGCGTAATACCGAGTTTGGTACATGTGAAGCTAGTGAACTGGTCGTGAGCGCGTCATTAGCGTAGCATGTAGTCATGTTGTTACATGATACACATCTCATGTTTATCATGTTTACACCAATATCATACTTTGTCATCGATAAACGTACTGAAGTAGCAAGTTTGGTATATGTGACGCTAGCGAAATGGCCGTGAGCGCATCATGAGCATGGCATGTAGTAAAGTTGTTACTTGACAGGTAAGTCATGATTTTCATGTTAGGGTCTGTCGCTTGTGTTCGCCATGAAATCATGCCATATTATACCAGTTTTGCAACATGCTATGAGAACTAAACCACCGCAAGAGCTGCAGGACCATGAAATGTAAATCATGGCATTCATGACATACATATCAAGATTTTGATGTTATGTTTAGTCAAATGTGTTCTTCATATAGTCATGTTATGCCATACCAAGTTTGGCATTGATACATAGTGCGGATTTCAGCGCTGTTCACCAGTAGTCGCTCCGAATCCCAGCGCTGATCACCAGTTGTTGCGGATCGCGGGGTCTAACCGGCCTCATGTGGTAGCGTAGCGTAACTTCGGGTTGAGGAAACGAACGCTGACAAGATGAGGATACGAAAAACAAACTGGTTTATGGCACTATTTACAATTATTAACAGCATAGGGTTAGGAGTTTCTCAAAGCACGAGCGTGGTGGTTGAACCAATACATTGTTCAGAGCCACGTCCAACACTTTGCAGTGTCGTTATACATACTGTCGGGCTCCTCCTCCTTGATTGGAATGCCAATCACACACACAAGACCCCGCCCACAGGGCATCAGTCAGTAACACACGGTCCGCCGAATAGTTATTGCACCTCTTGACGCAATGCTCTGAGGAGCGGGGAAATAAGGTTCCTTTCCGGAACAATTTGGCGGTTGGGTTGCTTTTTCCGCGTTTCCCAGGAAGGGCAGCCAAGGAGTAGATACTTGAATCGTGGAGACACGACCTGTGTGGTCAGTCTGCTTCGCCGTCTCGCTAAACAAGCCGGCTTGGAGGAATCGCTTGTAGGGACATTGGCTCACGGACCATCTTCTAATCCTTTTTGTTGCTCCCCACCGTTTGACGCTGGTTCCGAGAGAACTGGGGTTCCGAGCGTGGTAGCACTGCCCGGCTACATTTCTCAGCGACAGCATGTCGCCAACTGACGAGGATCATAACAGCCTCCCCCTCGCCAATGAGTCACAGAAGGTAGCAGTCACCGCTGCTGCACAAAGTGGCGACGGAAGGGTCCGTAGTTGAATGCCAGAAACTCGCCTTCGCTGGTCGCATGGTCTGGGTATTTGCCGAAAACTTCGACAGCGTCTCTGAAACGAGACCACATGCACAAGCAAGCACTCGGCCCCCTTCGAACACGCCAAGCCAAAAGAGGGATGGCAAACCTATTTCAATTACTAGCTTTAACAAAAACCTCACACTCAAAACTATCGGACTTACTTGCGCTGAGAAACCAGACGTACTACCTTACACATTTCACATAATAAGAAGCACAAAAAAACTAAGATATCAATTTTGATACATCAACAACACCCCTAGACAGCTTAGAAAGAGCGGCATTGCGCGTCAGCGTTTCCATTCAATTTGCTCTTCTGATACCTGATGTCAAAACGAAAATTTTGAAGAATCAAGCTCCACCTCACAAGGCAACTGTTCTTCGATGTCACGGTTTGCAGCCACGTAAGAGGACAATGGTCTGTCTCTACTAGCCCTCCTGAGATAACGCTGCCACTGATGACTGCCCTACACAAGGCAAGCGCACTCTTTTCCTGAAGCGCAGTACGTCATCTCTCGAGAACTCGATTTCTGGCTCAAGTAGAGGGCATCATACTCGTTGCCACTGTTGTCCTGACATAGAACGGCACCTAGGCCTCGATCTCTCGCATTGCACATTGCATTCTCGGTCGTAAACAGAAGCTCCCAAATCCGAGAATGATCAATCTTGCCTCTCCTGCCTCTTCCTTTTCATCACTTACTACTTTCATTGGTTCTGTCCCGCGGAGAGCATCGGTAAAGTACGCGAACGCCGAATAAACTCGGATTCAGCGAGCGCTACTTCTGCCTTTACCTATGGCTGCCAATAACCGTCTACTACTAAGACATTAAGCTCACTAGCCTCCCGAAACGTTAACCTACACTGACCTATATTCCATCATCTACGTCCACGCTTAGAGAAAACCTAATGATCCGCTCATATGATCACTCGATTGATTATTCTTGAAAGAAAACATCAACAAAACATAGAAGACAAACGCTGCTTTCTCGCAGGTTCAGTGGGTTAAAGTTACCTGTCTATGCTAATGCCTTTAAGAAAAAATTAACACTGAGCTCTCTTGAGCATTTTCAATTATTATCATTCCTACAGCGCTGCAAAATGCATGGCACTACTAACCAAACGCCTAATCCTTTACAGTTTGTCTAATCAGTCATCTTTACGTTATGTTGTAACACACCATGTACAACAGAAAAATAATCTTACGTGCAGTACTCACCAAAGCACATCACAATAATTGCACAGGTTTTATGCAAAACAATGCACTAGATGTCTATAAATTCTCGTAGCGCGTAACGAAAACTCCACGGTGTCGCGCCAAGCTCAATCATTTTACGAAATCATTTGACCTATGTTAACATCTTCCTCCATAAATGCTCATTTACGCCACATCTACATGACAGTGAAGGCATACGGCATTACACTAAACCTTTGAAACGCAAAAAATAACACTTTTTTTACCTTCTTGGTATATTCGTACGAATGATAAAATCACTTTGACTTTCGGCCTTTAGTTTGGAGGTTTTCCTTCTGAAAACTCTAAACCACGTCATGTAACCTACAAAGAATGGCAAAAATCTATATCTACAAAGCAACACTAAGTAACCATACTTAACAGGCCTGCGCAACAGTTACTCATACTGACCGCCCCCTTTTCTCAACTAGATTCGCTTGAACCACACACGATGGGGTCGTGGTCCTGGCGGTTTTTGAGCACGCCAGAGGCTACAAAATGCACAAACGCTAAGCTGTTAACCGCTCTCACGCCTCATTGTGCACTTCAGCCGGGTTTTCTCAGGAATGTGAAAGGGATGCCAGAAACGGGGATGATGCCTGTGCCATTTTCTCTTTGTGTTCTTCCCTACGCAGTATTTAGCCACTCTGCCCTTTCGATTTTGACCCTTCGGGCAAGGCCGCTTTCCCGAAGTCGTCAAACTGAACCATGCGCTTCCTTGGGGTGACGTATCTAGTTTTCCCCCTCCACACCTGGCTCCCCGCTTGTGCCTCCCTGAACGCCATCATTGACGTTTTCTGAAACGCATTAACAGCCTACCCTTTCGTCTGTGTCGTGACGGAGTGGGATCTGCGCTAGGCTTACGCAGTGCGGAACGCCTCTGCTTCTTTCTTTTCCGGTGAAATTGTTTGCCTAGTTTTTCTTCCACCTTTTTCTTTCATTTGGTGGAGGGTTTGCCTACATCCACCAAATTGTTAAGACGTTTATTGGCGGACACTTGTTGATAATTCACGACAGCGACAGTCAATGCAGGGACCGACTCTCTGCATGAGCTGCTCTTCTTCTTATGAAAAGGGCGACCCACTAGAAGGCACTCGAGAGGACGACCCACTGTTCGAAGGCTTTGCCACAATGCCATCATCATGTCGGGTCGGCACCTGAGGAGTTGGGAAGCTCGTTGGCGCTTATGGTACACCTTCCCTCAGGCTCCAAAGTTTTGAACTCTGTGTCACGACGGACTGTTGGGCCAAATTATCTTTGTTGACGCTGATAAAATCATTCACTGAACCCTCTCCGATGGCATCGCTGCACTCATAAAGGCACGCGTTCTTGCTCTGCATTGCACTAAGCATGTCTACATTGGACGATGTCGAAACATCCTTTTGAAGCACGAAGAAGGTTTCCAGCTCCTTACTGGGCTCATCAGGGCTGCTGACACTTTCCTCATCCACGCAAGGAGCGTCTTTCCACATCATCCCAACTTCCAGACCAACCATGGCCTCGTTTTCAGCATAATCTACCTTGAAGGATTCTAGTATACACGGGCCCTTTACTGGCGCGAGCTCTGGTTCAAGCGCTTCATGACGCGCCTCGATTTCTGGCGCTTTGCCACGGGCCTCGCTTTCAGACTCCGGTCTGAGCCTTTCTTTTTTTTTGCTAACAGAAGTTCCGAATTTCCTGATTAGCTCTGCTTTAAAAAAATCGTAGTTGTTCGCGTCCTGCTCACTGAGTCACGCAACAAGGTCCGCTGCCTCGCAGGGCAAAACCGCGAGTAACTTCTGAGATTAGGTGTCTCGCTCACACGACAGTTGCCTACACCTTCGTTCAAAGAGACTAAGATACAGGCCCATATCCCACATTACCTCATATGGCTGCATGTACCTAGACATCTCGAACTCTGCCTCATTGTCGAGAAGTACTCCTCGCTGGGGTCCCAACCTCTTACTCAACTTATAGTCTTGTTCGAAAAACTTTATCTTAAGGTCTAGTCTTTCGTCTTCACCCTTTCTTTCCATCTGAGCTGCTCTTAACTTTTTGTTCAATAATGAGGTCTCATTATTCGCTTAGTTCTTCATCATCAGCCCTCAAATCATAACTGCTTGTATGATTATGGGTTTTCATGCCAAAGCTTTTGTATCGATTCACAATGCCTCACACAACAGCAACAAGTCTGACTTCTGCAGCTCCCGTAAGTCCATTATCGTACTGAGTGCTCGCTACTTCCAAAAATAACTTCCCGAAATGGCGAGACTAAGTATTTCGGCACAGGTAACTGCTAGTTCTAAAATTTACCCTCTTATAGAACTTGGTTCACTAAAAGGAAAAGCCAAACACTCCCCCATACGTGAACTCTGTCACGAGCCAGCTGCTTCTCATGGTCCGACTGTTGTCGTCTCTTGTAGCTTCGTATCCCACCGCAGCCACCAGCTCTTGCGGGCCGGGGTCTACCCAACGCTTTCCCGCTGACATGGGTTGCCGGAACGTCAGGGTTACGTCGAACCCGGTCTCTTATGGTAGCGTGGCGTAACTTCAGGTGGAGGAAACGAACGCTGACAAGATGAGGATACGAAAAACAAACAGGTTTATGGCACTATTTACAATTATTTACAACATGAGGTTAGGAGTTTCACAAACCACGTGCATGATGGTTGAACTGTTACATGGTTCAGAGCCACGTCCAGCACTTTGCAGCGTCGTTATAAACCCTGTCGGCCTCCTTCTCCTTGATTGGAACGCCAACCACATACACAAGACACTGCCCACAGAGCATCAGTCAGTAACACAATGTCCGACGAATGGTTATTGCACCTCTTGACACAATGCTCTGAGGAAAGGGGAAATGCGGCTCCTTCCCGGAACAATTTTGTGGTTGGGTAGATTCTTCTGCCTTTTTCAGGAAGGGCAGCCGAGGAGTAGATACTTCAATTGCGGAGACAAGACCTGTGTGGTCGGTCTGCTTCGCCACCTCACTAAACAAGCCAGCCCGGAGGATTTGCTTGTAGGGACATTGGCTCACGGACCACCTTCTAATACTTTTGTTGCTCCCCGCCGTTGGACGCTGATTCCGAGAGAACTGGGGTTTCGGGCGTGGGAGCACTGCCGGCTACATTTCTCAGTGTTACAACATGGCGCCTACTGACGAAGGTCATAAACATACCATTATCGAAACGGCCAGGAGAGCTGAAAGTCATAGGTGGATATATATATACATATATATACATATATGTATATCTATCTATCTATCTAGCTATCTATCTATCTATCTATATATATATATATATATTATATATATATATATATATATATATATATATATATATATATATATATATATATATATATATATATATATATATATATCCGCTCAAAGTCGCCGAAGTTCGCTAAGAAACGCTTTGCGTTTAATAGTTTGCCGTTTCAACGTTCAAGGTAGCGCTCTATAGAAAGAATGATGAAAAGATACTTGTTAAAAGTCTTTGCAATCTTTATGAGATAAAATGCGAAATGCCGGGAAAGTACATCAAAGACATTGAGAATATGTAGTGCCAACTACAGAGATATGATGCTGCTCACTACCAAGGGGCACGTATTAGATCTCGGAACCAGCGCACTTTAAATTCTGAGCAACCGACGCGCCAAGCTTTACTTGATGAGCAACGCCATGCGATTTCTACAGTTATTCCAGACTTGTACTTTAACGATGTGCTCATAAAAGATAACAAAGACATTACATTGGCGTTCGAAACGTACTATAACAGTTTATTTAGCTCTCCCTCTGATGATCTTGACGCTCACCTCAAGGCTAGTTTTGTTTCTCTTGTGAACGCCAGAAGGGCAATGATTGTGCAGTCATTAATGGGCCCATCGCTATACAGGGAACCGAGCAAGCAATCGACAACTTGCCTTTATCAAAAACACCGGGCCCTGATGGCATCTCAGGCGAATTTTACAAAGCTTTCAAGAAAACACTTGCTCCTATATTGCTTAATATTTTTCAGATGAGTTATGACATGGATACACTCCCACAATCTTTTTGCAAAAGTCACACTGTGTTAATACCGAAAACAACTGACAAGGAAAACTTCGCTTTGTCGAGGGCTACAGACCAATATCGCTGTCAAACGTGGATTACAAAATTTTCGTAAAAGTAGTGGCAAATACGTTTCAATTTGCTATGTCGATCCTCATTGGGTCTCATCAGACATGTGGGATCAGAGGTCGACCCATACAAACCAATATACATGTCGCTCAAACAGTGCTTCAATACTGTCATGGTTCTCAAAAACATCTTGAAATGCTACAGGTAGACCTTGCAAAAGCTTTTGATCGTGTTCATCATTCCTTCCTTTTTTTCTTTTTTCTCTTCTCGAACAAGCTATTGTTGGCAAAGTTGTTCTTAAAGGCGTTAAACTATGTTATATTGAATGCTCAACTCGTCTGATAGTTAATGGTCAACTCTCCAAGCCAGTTTCTATTCGCTCTTTTTTAAAACAGGGATGCCCGATGTCACCTCTTTTATTTGCACTTTATCTAGAACCACTGTGTTTAAGCATAATACAGTGGAGTTGCATTCGTGGCTTTAGTATATTAGGCAGTGTGGTTAAAGTATTGGCTTATGCAGACGATGTCGCATTCTTTTGCACAGATAAACCAAGTGTAGAAAATGTGGTATACGCTATTGAAAAGTTTGGCGTAGTATCGGGAGCTCGTTTAATGCCTCTAAAAGTTTAGGACTGTGGTTTGGCTTGTGGGGTAGCACACCGAACCACTTTGCAGGGAATAATTGGACAAGAACTCCTCCAACATACCTCGGTGTATCATTGCATGCATATAGATTCATGCGCAATACTGGAAGGAACACGTCCCTAAGCTTGAACGACTGGCCCAGGCATTTGTTCCCTATCGACTTTCGATATTTGGGGAGAGCTGAAGCATGCAATCCTTTCTTAGCGACAAAGTTTTACTATGTATTGCAACTTACTAATTGCGCAAGATTCTATATACAACGCTTTCATCGGATTTTCGCTGCTTTCATATGGTCTCCAACTTTTGAGGCCATGCGTCCGTGATAATATATTCAAGTCAGTTAGTGAGGGTGGGTTAGGACTAAAACACCTTTATCTATTGCAAATAGTGTCCAAATTCTTCTTTTTTTTAGACAATTTCCATCCTGTAATCTGTTCCTTCTTGCAGGTTACACTTATTGATTGCTTACCACATTTAATTGTTTTATCGAACTTTTCCGAACGCCCATGCTTTGTGGGGATTCATGCAGGAAGTTTACCTCGCAGTTTAGTTCCTTAAAGCTCGCTTTCCTGTAGAAAACCTGTACACAGTATCGCGCAAGGTGCTGCATAAGGACCTACTGAGTACACTCTTCTCACTTCCATTGCACCACTCACTTTACTCCAATCTTCCAGGCCACGATGTGTTGAAGCGAGTGCGCAAAATGTACATTCCACCAAATTCAAAAACATTCTTCTATAAACTCTGAAACATTGGCGGTAAACACATTGTTAGAAAGAAAGGGTATTTTCATTCCGTCTGTTAACTGCCATCTATGTGATGTGCCGGAAACGATTGAACATTGCTTTGTTAGCTGCAAAGATGCCATACTGTTTTGGGATGTCCTTCAGCGAGCACTGAAAAAACGTTTCGTCATTAATTCTCACACAATACTTTATCTTCTACCAGCAGCGCTTGATAAAGTACCATATGATGTGTTTTTCCTCATGGCTATGCACAGCTTGTGGAAGACACGAATGCAAGACCGCAATGCAGAGCCCACCACCTCTTCAAGCGCACACTTCATTCAAATAGCTATCCACCTAAAACACATTTACGATGAGCCTAGACTTTAGACCGGACTGGTACTACGTCTTAGAGAACTGTTTGACCTCACCTTTTTTTTTGTATAACACGATGTGAAGAACTCTCCATGTGAGGAACTCACGCTGTGTTAGCCATTTATTGTTTATGAGTAACGCTTGAGCGCTTACTTTCGAAATTTTATTGTACTTTTGTTCACTTGATTTTGTCTTTTTTGCGCAAATACTTTATAAATACCATGGAAAAAAATCCTCGATAGCTGAATGGTTAACACCTCACAATCACGATTCAGAGGTCTCACGTTCGATTCCACACACCAGAGTCTTTTTCTCGATAATTTTTTTTCTTTCGTTTACTTATTAAAAATACGTATATATACGTTGGGTGATGGGGGCGCCAGCGGAAAAATCTAGCGGAGAGTGTCCATATAATTGCTATCACAATAAAAGGGCTTAATACGGTCTTTAGAAGGCATGTTTTTAGTCGTCCTGTCATAATGTAGATAACTTTAATGTCAGGCGAGCATCGCTAAACAATGTGACTATTCAGGGACTAAAAGCAATGCTAGAAAGTTTTAAAAGGAAGAAAGTACCAACTGAAGTACCAGTTGAAGACAATTAGAAGTTTCCTTTCTCACTATCGCTAGAGCATGCAACGTTAAACCTCACATAATAAATAATAGTGCTAACGCACACACACAGCATGCACAGATCTGTATATATATTTATTATGACGACTTGGTTGTAGCCGCGTGTAACGACTCGGTTTATTTTCGGAAGCGAACAAGCGCCAGGGATGTGAAGTAGCACACACCCGAAAATCGATGATGATTACGAGCCCAAATAGACAATAAAGACTGCACTGCTCCTCAAATAAGGATTACGTGCGTGATATACACCTACAATATACACTCGTAATGGCGATCCCCATACGTGCTCACGCACCTTTGTTGTGCGTTCCTCAGTTGGTACAATTATTGCATACCAAGAACTCAAGCCATGATTCTGGAGATAAGGATAGAGTATCACACATGTTATCAAAATCGTTTCAAGTCAACTATTAAAAAATTTAAAGTTCTTAGGAATCAACCGTCACAAAACTGCAATCTCTATTTCCGTTGCCTCTACTATTTTCCACACAGGTACTGATTTTAACTTCATTTGCACATGCTTGATTGTTTTGGAGCAGAGTGACACGATGGAGTGCCATATTACATGTTGCTGGAATGATACAGATTATGAAGGTATCTTTGAGGATGACTAGGAAGATTCAAGTGCTACAGAATCCTTTGCTGAAAGTTACGATGATGGAGTCTATGGAAGCGTTTGTCAAACATATGACAGACTGGACGGAATGGCATGTGGTGGAAACAAGGTATGTTACCGCATATAGAACTTTCTTTTTGCATCTTGAAGGTGCCTGTGCAGCTTGACCCTGGCTTCCCAAGGTTTGTTTTACTGCTGTTGTGCCACCAGAATAGTAATAGACATTGCAGCACGACAGGTGCGGCAGAACCAAGTTAACGTGCATTGTTAAAATTGCCATACGAAAGGGCACTAAAACGTAGTGTACATTGTGTATGAATTGCGAATACATTTAGAACATGCCGAAAGTTTGGCTATAAAAGCAATGACGACAGAGAGTTTGCGATATGTACAATTCATCCAATGTTATGCTTGTGTCTTCTATATTGGGCTCCTTGCGACCATGTTGGCTTTATCCTAATTAAAAAGGAAAAACAGTGGCACCAGGGGCAAACTACTTTTTTTAAATTTAATGACAAACGTGACATGCATATGATGAAGATTAGGTCTTGATATAAAGTTCTTCTTTGTCATGCACAGAAACCCTGCGATGAATATATTTTTTCTGGTCTGGAAAAGCAATAAAAACAGCTACATGGCACCATATAATTATTTACGAAGAACAGCCCCACCACGCCCCACCACAGTGGTATAGTGGACTAAGGTACTTCCGCTGCTCACTCGCAGGTCGCGGGATCGAATCGCGATTGCTCAGGCTGCATTTCTGATGGAGGCGGAAGTGTTGTAGGCCCGTATGCTCAGATTTTTGTGCAGGCTGAAGACTTCAGGTGGTCGAAATTTCCGGAGCTCTCCACTACGGCACTCATAATCATATGGTGGTTTTGGGCGTTAAACCCCCCATATCAATTAATCAACAGCCACACTGCGCATATCCTTTCATTCGTGACAGGTTTTGTCGCTCAGCGTCATACACGGACACACGTATCATGTCATGCATATTCTTGTTTACTACAGGTAACAGAAAAAGCCAACGTGGCATCCCTGCGGGTTAATGTCAATTATGTTTCCACAATTAGGTCATGCAAATTCGGGCATGACTAGGCTTTATTCTCGTTGTGCCTCCGTTGCATATCATACATATCAAAATATATAAGATTTTAATGGGCTCAGGAACACATTT